>NW_028118451.1:0-101000 GCF_965113295.1 Leuciscus leuciscus
AAAAAAAAAAAAGAGTCCATGAGATTCTTCAAAAAGCCTGAAATATTCTCTGAGTTTCTTCAACATGCCCGGTCTTGGGAGCAGAGTTTCTTCAGAAGGCCTGAAAAATTCTATGAATTTCTTCAAAAAGCCCGTTTTTGGCAGCAGATTTCGCTTACGGCCATACCACGTTGAGAACGCCCGATCTCGTCTGATCTCGGAAGCTAAGCAGGGTCGGGCCTGGTTAGTACTTGGATGGGAGACCGCCTGGGAATACCAGGTGCTGTAAGCTTTTTAGTTTACTTCACTAATGTTCTAACCTTTTAAATAGCCCGTTTTTGGCAGCAGATTTCGCTTACGGCCATACCACGTTGAGAACGCCCGATCTCGTCTGATCTCGGAAGCTAAGCAGGGTCGGGCCTGGTTAGTACTTGGATGGGAGACCGCCTGGGAATACCAGGTGCTGTAAGCATTTTTGGCTTTAAAAAAAAAAAAAAAAAAAAAAAAAAGAGTCCATGAGATTCTTCAAAAAGCCTGAAATATTCTCTGAGTTTCTTCAACATGCCCGGTCTTGGGAGCAGAGTTTCTTCAGAAGGCCTGAAAAATTCTATGAATTTCTTCAAAAAGCCCGTTTTTGCCAGCAGATTTCGCTTACGGCCATACCACGTTGAGAACGCCCGATCTCGTCTGATCTCGGAAGCTAAGCAGGGTCGGGCCTGGTTAGTACTTGGATGGGAGACCGCCTGGGAATACCAGGTGCTGTAAGCTTTTTAGTTTACTTCACTAATGTTCTAACCTTTTAAATAGCCCGTTTTTGGCAGCAGATTTCGCTTACGGCCATACCACTTTGAGGGCGCTATTGAGCAAACAGGAAGTGACGTGGCAGTTTGTAGTTTGCAGTAGGTGAGACAGGCTCACCAATTTTCCGTTTAATTAGGGGTTCAAGCATGAAATGCTGAAACCCTATTGTAATTGTGCTGATTTTTATTAGGGGTTCAAGCACGAAGTGCTGAAACCCTATTGTAATTGTACTGATTTTTATTATTAGGGGTTCAAGCACGAAGTGCTGAACACCTATTGTATTTGTAAAGATTTTTATTATTATTATTATTATTCTTCTCCGCTAAAACGCATCGTGCAGCCCAAACCGTAAGGGCTAGAGCATTGAAACTTTGCCAGATGGTAGTACAAAAATTGAGGAGAGGTTCAGAGATTATGAACCCGATTGGCCCATAGGTGGCGCTATAGCGACCAAAAGCGCGAAACAGCTCATAACTCCTAGACCGTAAGTCGTAGACTCAAGTGTCTTATATCATTGGAAAGCTGGACGGCTGACGAACAAAACGTATATCTCCGATTTCATTTCCGCCATGAAAGATTTTCCGCCATTTTGAATTTTGTCAAAAACCTACTTTTGCGAACTAGTCTGTGGTTTTTCGCCCGATCGGAACCAAACCAGTGCAGAAATGTTCTCTGGAGTCTGAAGATCAATAATTATCGAAAAAAAGTTGAAATTTCGATTCAAGGTCGCTAAGGGGCGCCAAAATGTATGTTGTGGGAGGAGCCTATTTTACTAAAACGGCTATAACTCCAGAAGTAAATGAGGTATATTTACCAAACTCGGTTCACTTGTGTAAGAGGTCAATCTGAGGTCACAGTAAAAAAATCGCGGTGATTGGCCACATGGTGGCGCTATAATATGAAAAAAACATAAAACAGGCTATAACCACCTGACCGTTAGTCCGATTGACTTGAAAATTGGTATGCAGTGTCTTGGTCCAAGGTGCCATGTATGTCTATGAGGACATTGGTGTATCTCAAAAAACATGGCCGCCATCGGCCAATGAAGTTTGAGCACCTATTAGACAAGGTTAACGGAGGCCGATCGGAACAAAACTCGATGGGCATGTTCAACTCATGGCCCTAGAGGTCTGTAAGAATTTTGAAAGAAATCGGCCACTAGTTGGCGCTAACGAGTTTTATGGCTCTGTAATCACGTGGTGTTAAACTTATTGTCACATTATGCCTATCATTTGATAGATCTGCTCATGCTGAACAACTTTGCCTCAAGAACCACTACTGTCAATCAAACCATTCATTAAATATTAGCAAACATGTTAAAAACCTACTTTTGCGAACTAGTCCCTGGTTTTTGGCCCGATCGGAACCAGACCAGTCTAGGGCAATTCTCTGGACTCTCTAGATCAATAATTATCGAAAAAAAGTTGAACTTTTGCATTTGGATGGCTGTAATAGGGTCATTTAGAAAATGGGCGTGGCAAAATACACTAAAAAGCCTATAAATCCTAAATGAAAACTCAGAACTTCACAAAAATTGATGAGCATATGTGACATAACATGCTAAAGAAGCATGGAAATTTTTATGAAGATCGGACCATAGTTGGCACTATAACTGTTAAAAAGCTTTAAAACCATATATTTCCTATGGTAAATTGCCTGTATTGGCTGTAAATTGTGTTTTCCATCCTATGATCATATAATGTTTATAAAATAATGTTAAAAACCAGTGCAATACAATTCTCTGGACTCACTAGATCAATAATTGTCAGAAAAAGTTGAACTACTTCATTTGGATAGCTATAATAGGGTCATTTCAATATGTAGCCTTAAAATGAATACCATATTAAGCCAATAAGTGGTATTTTACTGCCCCCTGCTGTCATTTCATCATACTACTCCCTAATATTGTTATATAATTCATATTTAAACTTTTATAAAGTCTAAATATGAATTATATAACAATATTAGGGAATAGACTTTATAAAATCATTATTTTAACATTTAACATGAAAACGAAAGTAAAACGGCATTTAAGCCACGCCCCCGAATACAAATTCATTCATAACTCGAAAACGGAAAGTCGTTGCGCGCTCAAATTTTGATGGTAAGGTCCTCTCCGGGCTCTTGATCGAAACGTGTCGTCGCGGGCCTCGGGAGCGCGCCCCCCACGAATCGCAAATTCGTGGGACCCCCGATTTTGAACGGCCGAAACTCCCGACCCAGACCACCCCGAACCTTGTGTGAGAGCTCGTTGGAAAGGGCCCGTTCTAGGCTAGCTTCGATTCAAATGTGGTGTAATTTGCCCTGGGCATTACAGAGATAAAAGCCCCAATAGATATGCCTTTGAACGGTCATAATTCCGGGCTCCAATCGCCCAAAAACACCGCGATGGTCTCATTCAACAGGGCTCCTCAAGAACTATCTATGCTCTCAATTTCAGAATTTTTCGCCTTCTGGTTCCCGAGATATAAGTGAAAAACCAAATTCCCATTCATTCATTCAAACACTTCAACTGTAAGATGTAGGCTGTAATTCCACTGTTGTCAACTAGAGGGAGCAGCAGTATTAGACATGGTATTAATCTTTTTATCAGCTTTCAGCTTTGGCCAACAAACAAATGGTTAAAGCAATTTTTTTAAAATTATTATTGGACTGATAATATAGATCACAATGAAATATATGAAATGGTTAGACCATTAAAATATTTTTTCACAATAACACATCCTAAAGACATTGAAAACATATTTGTATTGTGTGTGTGTGTGTGTGTGTGTGTGTGTGTGTGTGTGTGTGTGTGTGTGTGTGTGTGTGTGTGTGTGTGTGTGTGTGTGTGTGTGTGTGTAAGCATGCATTATTGAGTTAACATGGAAAACACTTATATTACAATAACTATTATAACACAATCATATTTTGTCAGTGTTTATCACTTCATTTGCACTGACACTTCACATAATTGCTAGTAATGTGGTAAATCACGCTAGAAACATGGTAAATCATAGTAAATCATTGATGGTCTCATTCAACAGGGCTCCTCAAGCACTATCTATGCTCTGAGTTTCAGAATTTTTCGCCTTCTGGTTCCCGAGATATAAGTGAAAAACCAAGCACTTCAACTGTAAGATGGAAGCTGTAATACCACTGTCCACTAGAGGGAGCAGCAGTATTGCATATTATCTTTTCATTAGTTTTTAGTATTGGGAAACAAACAAATGCTTTAAAAAGCAATCTTTTTTTCTTTTTTTTCTTTTCTTTTTTATATTATTAGATCACAAAGGAATTCTAATAGACCAATAAATATATTTTCTCAATAACATATTCCAAAACATTAAAAACATATTTGTATTTGTGTATGTTTATTTCTCTGTGTGTGTGTGTGTGTGTGTGTGTGTGTGTGTGTGTGTGTGTGTGTGTGTGTGTGTGTGTGTGTAAGCATGCATTATAGAGTTAACATGGAAAAACTGGTTTGCTTTAGTCCAGAAAACAGGTGAAAATCATGAAGTTTAAAGTGAAAGTGAGCCAATAATAGTCTTCTTCTGCCCTCTGCTGGCCATTCTACTAAAATCACTCTAAAAATCACTTATATAACAATAACTATTATAACACAATCAGATTTTGTCAGTGTTTATCACTTCATTTGCACTGACACTTCACATAATTGCTAGAAACATGGTAAATCATAGTAAATAATACTATAATGTGGTGTATCAAGGTAAACCATGCTAGAATCCTGGCAAATCATTCTAGAACGTGGTAAATCATGGTAAACTATGCTAGAACAGGGTAAATCATGGTAAACCATGATAAACTATGGTAAATCATGTTAGAATGTTGTATATCATGGTAAATCATGCTAGAACAGGGTAAATCATGGTAAACTATGATAAATCATGATAAACTATGGTAAACCATGCTAGAATCACAGTAAACAATGGTAAATCATACTAGAATGTAGTATATCATGGTAAATCATGCTAGAATATGGTAAATCAAGGTAAACTAAGATAAAATCATGGTAAACTATGTCAATCATGCTAGAATCATAGTAAATAATACTAGAATGTGGTAAATTATTGTGGGAGGAGCCTATTTTACTAAAATGGCTATAACTCAAGAAGTAAATGAGATATCTTCACCAAACTCAGTACACATGTGTATGGGTTCAATTTGAGGTCACAGTAAACAATTTTATGGAGATCGGTCCATAGATGGCACTATAACTGCTATAAAAAGCTTTAAAACCATATATTTCCTATGGTACATTGCCTGTATTGGCTGTAAATGGTCCTTTCCATCTATTATGTCAGTGCTTACATGCTTGCTAAATAAAACTTAATAACTTTTGATGCTTTTCTACTTAAATGCCTTAAATGCTTGAACCCCGATAAATGCTGCTTGCAGCTTTAATTAGGGGTTCAAGCACGAAGTGCTGAAACCCTATTGTAATTGTCCTGATTTTTATTAGGGGTTCAAGCACGAAGTGCTGAAACCCTATTGTAATTGTAAGGATTTTTATTATTATTATTATTATTCTTCTCCGCTAAAACGCATCGTGCAGCCCAAACCGTAAGAGCTAGAGACTTGAAACTTGGCCACAAGGTAGTACAAAAATCGAGGAGAGGTTATCAAAGTATGAGCCCGATTGGCCAATAGGTGGCGCTATAGCGCAAAAAACAAAAAAAAATCACTATTTTGCTCATATCTCAATAACCATTTGTCTCAGCTTCAAGTGTCATACATCATTGGAATCCTTGGCTCAAGCCGAACAAGAAATATAGGAGGTATTTTATTTCCGGTATGCAAATTTTTCCGCCATTTTGGATTTTGTCCAAAACCTACTTTTGCGAACTAGTCCCTGGTTTTTCGCCCGATCGGAACCAAACCAGTGCAGAAATGTTCACAGTAGTCTGAATATCAATAATTATCGAAAAAAAGTTGAAATTTCGATTCACGGTCGCTAAGGGGTGCCAAAACGTTTGAAGAAGGCGGAGCCTATTTTACTAAAATGGCTATAACTCCAGAAGTAAATGAGGTATCTTCACCAAACTCGGTACACATGTGTAAGAGGTCAATCTGAGGTCACAGTAAAAAAATCGCGGCGATTGGCCACATGGTGGCGCTATAACATGAAAAAAACATAAAATGGGCTATAACCACCTGACCGTTAGTCCGATTGACTTGAAAATTGGTATGCAGTGTCTTGGTCCAAGGTGCCATGTATATCTATGAGGACATTAGTGTATCTCAAAAAACATGGCCGCCATCAGCCAATGAAGTTTGAGCACCTATTAGACAAGGTTAACGGAGGCCGATCGGAACGAAACTCGATGGGCATGTTCGACTCATGGCCCTAAAGGTCTGTAAGAATTTTGAAAGAAATCGGCCACTAGTTGGCGCTAACGAGTTTTATGGCTCTGTAATCACGTGGTGTTACACTTATCGTCACAAAATGCATATCATTTGATAGAGCTGCTCATCCTGAACAACTTTGCCTCTAGAACCATTCCTGTCAATCAAACCGTTCATTAAATATTCATGAATATGTTAAAAACCTACTTTTGCGAACTAGTCCCTGGTTTTTCGCCCGATCGGAACCAGACCAGTCTAGGACAATTCTCTGGACTCTCTAGATCAATAATTATCAAAAAAAAGTTGAACTTTTGCATTTGTATGGCTGTAATAGGGTCATTTATAAAATGGGCGTGGCAAAATACACTAAAAAGCCTATAAATCCTAAATGAAAACTCAGAACTTCACAAAAGTTGGTGAGCATATGTGACATGACATCATTAACAAGCATGCAACATTTTATGGAGATTGGACCAAAGGTGGCGCTATAACTGTTAAAAAGCTTTAAAACCATATATTTCCTATGGTAAACTGCCTGTATTGGCTGTAAATGGTCTTTTCCATCTCTGATCATATAGTTTTCATATCATAATGTTCAAAACTAGTGCAATACAATTCTCTGGACTCACTAGGTCAATAATTGTCAGAAAAAGTTGAACTACTTCATTTGGATAGATATAATAGGTTCACTTCAAAATGTAGCCTTTACCAAGTGTCCCCGAAAGCCTATATCTCTTTAATGAATGACTCAGACCTTCTTAAAAAGCCAGTGAAATATCACTCTGAACATGCATGAAAATTTTCAGACCGATCGGACAAAATTTGCCTCTATAACAGTTAAAAAGGTGAAAATTATATGAATATAATGGCATATTAAGCCAATAAGTTGTATTTTACTGCCCCCTGCTGTTTAAAATTTATAAAATCACTATTTTAACATTTACAATTACATTTAGTCAAAATCCGTCCGTTAAAGTATTAGTATTGACAGTTTTATCACATCATATATTTCAAATGTCTGTATCTACAACATAATGTGTTTGTGTAGTCTTAGGTTTCTGAATAAATTCTGAATCTTCTGATTAATAGCTAACAAAGACTTTGTGAAATGTTTATAGACCATTCAAATATATTTTCATTATGACATATCCCAATAGCATTGAAAAAACAACAACAACATTTGTCTTCGTGTGTGTGTGTGTGTGTGCATGCATGATTGAGTTAACATGGAAAAACTGGTTTGCTTTAGTGCAGAAAACTGCTTAACTATATAGTTATAACTATAAATCCTAAACGAAAACTCAGAACTTCACAAAAATTGATGAGCATATGTGTCATAACCTGCTAAAGAAGCATGGAAAATTTTATGGAGATCGGACCATAGTTGGCGCTATAACTGTTAAAACGCTTTAAAACCATATATTTCCTATATGGTAAATTGCCTGTATTTGCTGTAAATGGTGTCTTCTATCTATTATCGTATAATGTTCATATCATAATGTTCAAAACCAGTGCAGCACAATTCTCTGAACTCTCTAGATCAATAATTATCAGAAAAAAAGTTTAACTTCTTCAAAAGGTGATTTTATATGAATATAATGACATATTAAGCCAATAAGTGGTATTTTACTGCCCCCTGCTGTCATTTCATCATACTACTCCCTAATATTGTTATAAAATTCATATTTAGACTTTATAAAATCATTATTTTAACATTTACAATCACATTTTGTCAAAACTCATCTATTGGAGTATTATTATTGACAATTGTGTCACACTGTCTGTCTGAGATATGGAAATTGAAAATGAAAGTAAAACGGCATTTAGGCCACGCCCCCCCAGTACAAATTCATTCATAACTCGAAAACGGAAAGTCGTTGCGCGCTCAAATTTTGATGGTAAGGTCCTCTCCGGGCTCTTGATCGAAACGTGTCATCGCGGGCCTCGGGAGCGCGCCCCCCACGAATCGCAAATTCGTGGGACCCCCGATTTTGAACGGCCGAAACTCCCGACCCAGACCACCCCGAACCTTGTGTGAGAGCTCGTTGGAAAGGGCCAGTTCTTGGCTAGCTTCGATTCAAATGTGGTGTAATTTGCCCTGGGCATTCCAGAGATAAAAGCCCCAATAGATATGCCTTTGAACGGTCATATTTCCGGGCTCCAATCGCCCAAAAACACCGCGATGGTCTCATTCAACAGGGCTCCTCAAGAACTATCTATGCTCTGAATTTCAGAATTTTTCGCCTTCTGGTTCCCGAGATATAAGTGAAAAACCAAATTCCCATTCATTCATTCAAACACTTCAACTGTAAGATGGAGGCTGTAATTCCACTGTTGTCAACTAGAGGGAGCAGCAGTATTAGACATAGTATTAATCTTTTTATCAGCTTTCAGCTTTGGCCAACAAACAAATGGTTAAAGCTATTTTTTTTTGTATTATTATTATTGGACTGATAATATAGATCACAATGAAATATATGAAATGGTTAGACCATTAAAATATTTTTTTCACAATAACACATCCTAAAGACATTGAAAACATATTTGTATATGTGTGTGTGTGTGTGTGTGTGTGTGTGTAAGCATGCATTATTGAGTTAACATGGAAAACACTTATATTACAATAACTATTATAACACAGTCATATTTTGTCAGTGTTTATCACTTCATTTGCACTGACACTTCACATAATTGCTAGTAATGTGGTAAATCACGCTAGAAACATGGTAAATCATAGTAAATAATTGATGGTCTCATTCAACAGGGCTCCTCAAGCACTCTCTATGCTCTGAGTTTCAGAATTTTTCGCCTTCTGGTTCCCGAGATATAAGTGAAATACCAAATTCCCATTCATTAATTCATTCAAACACTTCAACTGTAAGATGGAAGCTGTAATACCACTGTCCACTGGAGGGAGCAGCAGGATTACGCATGACCTTTTCATTAGTTTTCAGTATTGGGAAACAAACAAATGCTTTAAAAAGCAATCTTTTTAAAAAAAATTTTTTTTTAATATTATTAGATCACAAAGGAATTCTAATAGACCAATAAATATATTTTCTCAATAACATATTCCAAAACATTAAAAACATATTTGCATTTGTGTATGTTTATTTCTGTGTGTGTGTGTGTGTGTGTGTGTGTGTGTGTGTGTGTGTGTGTGTGTGTGTGTGTGCGTGTGTGTGCGTGTGTGTGCGTGTGTGCGTGTGTGTGCGTGTGTGTGCGTGTGTGTGCGTGTGTGTGCGTGTGTGTATTGAGTTAACATGGAAAAACTGGTTTGCTTTAGTCCAGAAAACTGGTGAAAATCATGAAGTTTAAAGTGAAAGTGAGCCAATAAGTGGTCTTCTTCTGCCCTCTGCTGGCCATTCTACTTATTAATGAAGTCTTTTCACATGTGCTCACATTCATATTTAGACTCTAAAAATCACTTATATAACAATAACTATTATAACACAATCAGATTTTGTCAGTGTTTATCACTTCATTTGCACTGACACTTCACATAATTGCTAGAAACATGGTAAATCATAGTGAATAATACTATAATGTGGTGTATCAAGGTAAACCATGCTAGAATCCTGGCAAATCATTCTAGAACGTGGTAAATCATGGTAAACTATGCTAAAACAGGGTAAATCATGGTAAACCATGATAAACTATGGTAAATCATGTTAGAATGTGGTATATCATGGTAAATCATGCTAGAACAGGGTAAATCATGGTAAACTATGATAAATCATGATAAACTATGGTAAACCATGCTAGAATCACAGTAAACAATGGTAAATCATACTAGAATGTAGTATATCATGGTAAATCATGCTAGAATATGGTAAATCAAGGTAAACTAAGATAAAATCATGGTAAACTATGTAAATCATGCTAGAATCATAGTAAATAATACTAGAATGTGGTAAATTATTGTGGGAGGAGCCTATTTTACTAAAATGGCTATAACTCAAGAAGTAAATGAGATATCTTCACCAAACTCAGTACACATGTGTATGGGTTCAATTTGAGGTCACAGTAAACAATTTTATGGAGATCGGTCCATAGATGGCACTATAACTCCTATAAAAAGCTTTAAAACCACATATTTCCTATGGTACATTGCCTGTATTGGCTGTAAATGGTCTTTTATGCCATCTATTATGTCAGTGGTTACATGCTTGCTAAATAAAACTTAATAACTTTTGATGCTTTTGTGCTTAAAGGCCTTAAATGCTTGAACCCCGATAAATGCTGCTTGCAGCTTTAATTATTATTATTTTTCCGCCATAAAACGCATCGTGCAGCCCAAACCGTAAGACCTAGAGACTTGAAACTTTGCCAGATGGTAGTACTATTGCTCGCTACTCAGATACACGGACTCAGCCCAATCGGCCCATAGGTGGCGCTATAGCAATCAAAAGCGCGAAACTGCTCAGAACTCCCAGACCGTAAGGCATAGCTTCAAGTGTCTTATATCATTAAAATCCAGAGCTCCTGAAGAAAAAAACGTATATCTCCGATTTCATTTCCGCCATGATAGATTTTTCGCCATTTTGAATTTGGTCAAAAACCTATTTTTGCGAACTAGTCCCTGGTTTTTCGCCCGATCGGAACCAAACCAGTGCAGAATTGTTCTCTGGCGTCTGAAGATCAATAATTATCGAAAAAAAGTTGAAATTTCGATTCATGGTCGCTAGGGGGTCCAAAATTAACGTTGTGGGAGGAGCCTATTTTACTAAAATGGCTATAACTCGAGAAGTAAATGAGATATCTTCACCAAACTTGGCACAGATGTTTAAGAGGTCAATCTGAGGTCACAGTAAAAGAATTGCGTCGATTGGCCACATGGTGGCGCTATAAACAAAAAAAAACATATAGACAACTGACCGTTTTTCCGAATGACATTAAATTTGGTATGCAGTGTCTTGGCCCAAGGGGCCATGTATGTCTAAAAGGATATTGGCGAATCTCGAAAAACATGGCCGCCATTGGCCAATGAGGTTTGAGCACCGTTAACGAAGTCCGATCGGAGCGAAACTCGGTGGGCATGTTCGGCTCAAGCCCCTAGAGGTCTGTAAGAATTTTGAAAGAAATCGGCCACTAGTTGGCGCTAACGAGTTTTATGGCTCTGTAATCACGTGGTGTTACACTTATCATCACAAAATGCATATCATCTGATAGATCTGCTCATGCTGAACAACTTTGCCTCAAGAACCATTGCTGTCAATCAAACTGTTCATTAAATATTCATGAATATGTTAAAAACCTACTTTTGCGAACTAGTCCCTGGTTTTTCGCCCGATCGGAACCAGACCAGTCTAGGACAATTCTCTGGACTCTCTAGATCAATAATTATTGAAAAAAAGTTGAACTTTTGCATTTGGGTGGCTGTAATAGGGTAATTTATAAAAGGGGCGTGGCAAAATACACTAAAATGTCTGTAAATCATAAATGAAAACTCAGAACTTCACAAAAATTGGTGAGCATATGTGACATAACATCATTAACAAGCATGCTAAATTTTATGGAGATCGGACCAAAGGTGGCGCTATAACTGTTAAAAAGCTTTAAAACCATATATTTCCCATGGTAAACTGCCTGTATTGGCTGTAAATGGTCTTTTCCGTCTATTATGTCAGTTGTTAAATGCTTGCTAAATAAAACTTAATGTCTTTTGATGCTTGTGTGCTTAAAGGCCTTAAAGACCTTAATAGCTTGAACCCCGATAAATGCTGCTTGCAGCTTTAATTAGGGGTTCAAGCACGAAGTGCTGAAACCCTATTGTAATTGTACTGATTTTTATTATTATTATTATTATTATTATTCCGCCCTAAAACGCATCGTGCAGCCCAAACCATAAGAGCTGGAACCTTGAAACTTGGCCAAATGATAGTGCTCAATTTGGGGAAAACCTATCAAAATATGGCCCAGATTGGCCAATAGGTGGTGCTATAATGACCACATTTACTAAATTGGTCATAACTCCTACATAGTTTGTCCTAGAGGCTCAAATTTAGCATCACTGTGATCCCTGGCTCCAGACGAACAACCTGGCTATCTCCAAATCTCGATTTGAGCAAAAAAAAAATTTATATGGCCACTTTTGTCCAAAGCCTACTTTGGCGAACTAGTCCCTGGTTTTTGGTCCAATCGGAACCAGACCAGTCTAGGACAATTCTCTGGACTCTCTAGATAAATAATTATCGAAAAAAAGTTGAATATTTTCATTTGCCTGGCTGTAACAGGGTCATTTAGGAAAGGGGAGGGACCAAAAAACACTCAAAAGCCTATACAACCTAAGGGAAAACCCCAAACTTCACAAAAATCGATGAGCATATGTGTCCTAACATGCTGAAGAAGCATGCCAAGTTTCGTGAAGATCGGACAATTTTTATTAGGGGTTCAAGCACGAAGTGCTGAAACCCTATTGTAATTGTACTGATTTTTATTAGGGGTTCAAGCACGAAGTGCTGAAACCCTATTGTAATTGTACTGATTAGGGGTTCAAGCACGAAGTGCTGAAACCCTATTGTAATTGTACTGATTTTTATTATTAGGGGTTCAAGCACGAAGTGCTGAAACCCTATTGTAATTGTACTGATTTTTATTATTATTATTATTATTATTATTATTATTATTATTCTTCCGCCGTAAAACGCATCGTGCAGCCCAAACCGTAAGTGCTAGAGACTTGAAACTTGGCCAGATGGTAGTACAAAAATCGAGGAGAGGTTATCAAATTATGACGCTGATTGGCCCATAGGTGGCGCTATAGCAACCAAAAGCGCGAAACTGGTCATAACTCCTAGACGATAAATCGTAGACTCAAGTGTCTTATATCATTGGAAAGCTGGACGCCTGACGAACAAAACGTATATCTCCGATTTTATTTCCGTCATGATAGATTTTCCGCCATTTTGAATTTTGTCAAAAACCTACTTTTGCAAACTAGTCCCTGGTTTTTCGTCCGATCGGAACCAAACCAGAGCAGAATTGTTCTCTGGAGTCTGAAGATCAATAATTATCGAAAAAAAGTCGAAATTCCGATTCCTGGTCGCTAGGGGGTGATAAATTAAGGTTGTGGGAGGAGCCTATTTTACTAAAATGGCTATAACTCGAGAAGTAAATGAGATATCTTCACCAAACTTGGCACACATGTTTAAGAGGTCAATCTGAGGTCATAGTAAAAAAAATGCGTCGATTGGCCACATGGTGGCGCTATAAACAAAAAAAAAACATATAGACACCTGACCGTTTTTCCGAATGACTTGAAATTTGGTATGCAGTGTCTTGGCCCAAGGGGCCACCTATGTCTAAAAGGATATTGGCGTATCTCGAAAAACATGGCCGCCATTGGCCAATGAGGTTTGAGCACCGTTAACGAAGTCCGATCGGAGCGAAAATCGGTGGGCATGTTCGGCTCAAGCCCCTAGAGGTCTGTAAGAATTTTGAAAGAAATCGGCCACTAGTTGGCGCTAACGAGTTTTATGGCTCTGTAATCACGTGGTGTTACATTGATCATCACAAAATGCATATCATCTTATAGATCTGCTCATGCTGAACAACTTTGCCTCAAGAACCATTGCTGTCAATCAAATACTTAATTAAATATTCATGAATATGTTAAAAACCTACTTTTGCAAACTAGTCCCTGGTTTTTCGCCCGATCGGAACCAGACCAGTCTAGGACAATTCTCTGGACTCTCTAGATCAATAATTATTGAAAAAAAGTTGAACTTTTGCATTTCGGTGGCTGTAATAGGGTAATTTATAAAAGGGGCGTGGCAAAATACACTAAAATGCCTATAAATCATAAATGAAAACTCAAAACTTCACAAAAATTGGTGAGCATATGTGACATAACATCATTAACAAGCATGCCCAATTTTATGGAGATCGGACCAAAGGTGGCGCTATAACTGTTAAAAAGCTTTAAAACCATATATTTCACATGGTAATCTGCCTGTATTGGCTGTAAATGGTCTTTTCCGTCTATTATGTCAGTTGTTAAATGCTTTCTAAATAAAACTTAATGTCTTTTGATGCTTGTGTGCTTAAAGGCCTTAAAGGCGTTAACTGCTTGAACCCCGATAAATGCTGCTTGCAGCTTTAATTATTATTATTATTATTATTATTATTCTTCCGCCGTAAAACGCATCGTGCAGCCCAAACCGTAAGTGCTAGAGACTTGAAACTTGGCCAGATGGTAGTACAAAAATCGAGGAGAGGTTATCAAATTATGACGCTGATTGGCCCATAGGTGGCGCTATAGCAACCAAAAGCGCGAAACTGGTCATAACTCCTAGACGATAAGTCATAGACTCAAGTGTCTTATATCATTGGAAAGCTGGACGCCTGACGAACAAAACGTATATCTCCGATTTTATTTCCGTCATGATAGATTTTCCGCCATTTTGAATTTTGTCAAAAACCTACTTTTGCAAACTAGTCCCTGGTTTTTCGTCCGATCGGAACCAAACCAGAGCAGAATTGTTCTCTGGAGTCTGAAGATCAATAATTATCGAAAAAAAGTCGAAATTCCGATTCCTGGTCGCTAGGGGGTGATAAATTAAGGTTGTGGGAGGAGCCTATTTTACTAAAATGGCTATAACTCGAGAAGTAAATGAGATATCGTCACCAAACTTGGCACACATGTTTAAGAGGTCAATCTGAGGTCACAGTAAAAAAAAATTGCGTCGATTGGCCACATGGTGGCGCTATAAACAAAAAAAAACATATAGACACCTGACCGTTTTTCCGAATGACTTGAAATTTGGTATGCAGTGTCTTGGCCCAAGGGGCCACCTATGTCTAAAAGGATATTGGCGTATCTCGAAAAACATGGCCGCCATTGGCCAATGAGGTTTGAGCACCGTTAACGAAGTCCGATCGGAGCGAAACTCGGTGGGCATGTTTGGCTCAAGCCCCTAGAGGTCTGTAAGAATTTTGAAAGAAATCGGCCACTAGTTGGCGCTAACGAGTTTTATGGCTCTGTAATCACGAGGTGTTACACTGATCATCACAAAATGCATATCATCTTATAGATCTGCTCATGCTGAACAACTTTGCCTCAAGAACCATTGCTGTCAATCAAACAGTTAATTAAATATTCATGAATATGTTAAAAACCTACTTTTGCGAACTAGTCCCTGGTTTTTCGCCCGATCGGAACCAGACCAGTCTAGGACAATTCTCTGGACTCTCTAGATCAATAATTATCGAAAAAAAGTTTAACTTTTGCATTTGGGTGGCTGTAATAGGGTAATTTAGAAAAGGGGCGTGGCAAAATACACTAAAATGCCTATAAATCATAAATGAAAACTCAGAACTTCACAAAAATTGGTGAGCATATGTGACATAACATCATTAACAAGCATGCCAAATTTTATGGAGATCGGACCAAAGGTGGTGCTATAACTGTTAAAAAGCTTTAAAACCATATATTACCTATGGTAAATTGCCTGCATTGGCTGTAAATGGTCTTTTTCATCTATAATGTCAGTGTTTACATGCTTGCTAAATAAATTTTAATAACTTTTGATGCTTTTGTGCTTATAAACCTTAAAGGCCTTAACAGCTTGAACCCCGATAAATGCTGCTTGCAGCTTTAATTAGGGGTTCAAGCATGAAATGCTGAAACCCTATTGTAATTGTAAGGATTCGTAAAACGCATCGTGCAGGACAAACCGTAAGGCCTAGAGACGTGAAACCTGGCCAGATGGTAGGCCTCAATTTGGGGACAACCTATCAGAGTATGACCCCAATTGGCCCATAGGTGGCGCTACAGCAACCAAAAGTACTAAATCGCTCATAACTCTTAGACCGTTTGTCCCAGGATCAAGTGTCTTATATCGTTGGAATCCTTGGCTCAAGGCGGACAAGATGGATATCTCCGATTTGGATGTAGGCAGGGGAAATTTTCTGCTATGTCGGATTTTGTCCAAAACCTACTTTTGCGAACTAGTCCCTGGTTTTTGGCCCGATCGGAACCAAACCAGTCTAGGGCAATTCTCTGGACTCTCTAGATCAATAATTATCGAAAAAAAGTTGAACTTTTGCATTTGGGTGGCTGTAACAGGGTCATTTAGAAAAGGGGCGTGGCAAAATACACTAAAAAGCCTATAAATCCCAAATGAAAACTCAGAACTTCACAAAAATTGATGAGCATATGTGTCAGAACATGGTGAGGAAGCATGCAGAGTTTCATGGAGATCGGACCATAGGTGGCGCTATAACTGGCAAAAAGCCTTCATTCTTATTAGGGGTTCAAGCATGAAATGCTGAAACCCTATTGTAATTGTAAGGATTCGTAAAACGCATCGTGCAGGACAAACCGTAAGGCCTAGAGACGTGAAACCTGGCCAGATGGTAGGCCTCAATTTGGGGACAACCTATCAGAGTATGACCCCAATTGGCCCATAGGTGGCGCTACAGCAACCAAAAGTACTAAATCGCTCATAACTCTTAGACCGTTTGTCCCAGGATCAAGTGTCTTATATCGTTGGAATCCTTGGCTCAAGGCGGACAAGATGGCTATCTCCGATTTGGATGTAGGCAGGGGAAATTTTCTGCTATGTCGGATTTTGTCCAAAACCTACTTTTGCGAACTAGTCCCTGGTTTTTGGCCCGATCGGAACCAAACCAGTCTAGGACAATTCTCTGGACTCTCTAGATCAATAATTATCGAAAAAAAGTTGAACTTTTGCATTTGGGTGGCTGTAACAGGGTCATTTAGAAAAGGGGCGTGGCAAAATACACTAAAAAGCCTATAAATCCCAAATGAAAACTCAGAACTTCACAAAAATTGATGAGCATATGTGTCAGAACATGGTGAGGAAGCATGCAGAGTTTCATGGAGATCGGACCATAGGTGGCGCTATAACTGGCAAAAAGCCTTCATTCTTATTAGGGGTTCAAGCATGAAATGCTGAAACCCTATTGTAATTGTAAGGATTCGTAAAACGCATCGTGCAGGACAAACCGTAAGGCCTAGAGACGTGAAACCTGGCCAGATGGTAGGCCTCAATTTGGGGACAACCTATCAGAGTATGACCCCAATTGGCCCATAGGTGGCGCTACAGCAACCAAAAGTACTAAATCGCTCATAACTCTTAGACCGTTTGTCCCAGGATCAAGTGTCTTATATCGTTGGAATCCTTGGCTCAAGGCGGACAAGATGGCTATCTCCGATTTGGATGTAGGCAGGGGAAATTTTCTGCTATGTCGGATTTTGTCCAAAACCTACTTTTGCGAACTAGTCCCTGGTTTTTGGCCCGATCGGAACCAAACCAGTCTAGGACAATTCTCTGGACTCTCTAGATCAATAATTATCGAAAAAAAGTTGAACTTTTGCATTTGGGTGGCTGTAACAGGGTCATTTAGAAAAGGGGCGTGGCAAAATACACTAAAAAGCCTATAAATCCCAAATGAAAACTCAGAACTTCACAAAAATTGATGAGCATATGTGTCAGAGTTTCATGGAGATCGGACCATAGGTGGCGCTATAACTGGCAAAAAGCCTTCATTCTTATTAGGGGTTCAAGCATGAAATGCTGAAACCCTATTGTAATTGTAAGGATTCGTAAAACGCATCGTGCAGGACAAACCGTAAGGCCTAGAGACGTGAAACCTGGCCAGATGGTAGGCCTCAATTTGGGGACAACCTATCAGAGTATGACCCCAATTGGCCCATAGGTGGCGCTACAGCAACCAAAAGTACTAAATCGCTCATAACTCTTAGACCGTTTGTCCCAGGATCAAGTGTCTTATATCGTTGGAATCCTTGGCTCAAGGCGGACAAGATGGCTATCTCCGATTTGGATGTAGGCAGGGGAAATTTTCTGCTATGTCGGATTTTGTCCAAAACCTACTTTTGCGAACTAGTCCCTGGTTTTTGGCCCGATCGGAACCAAACCAGTCTAGGACAATTCTCTGGACTCTCTAGATCAATAATTATCGAAAAAAAGTTGAACTTTTGCATTTGGGTGGCTGTAACAGGGTCATTTAGAAAAGGGGCGTGGCAAAATACACTAAAAAGCCTATAAATCCCAAATGAAAACTCAGAACTTCACAAAAATTGATGAGCATATGTGTCAGAACATGGTGAGGAAGCATGCAGAGTTTCATGGAGATCGGACCATAGGTGGCGCTATAACTGGCAAAAAGCCTTCATTCTTATTAGGGGTTCAAGCATGAAATGCTGAAACCCTATTGTAATTGTAAGGATTCGTAAAACGCATCGTGCAGGACAAACCGTAAGGCCTAGAGACGTGAAACCTGGCCAGATGGTAGGCCTCAATTTGGGGACAACCTATCAGAGTATGACCCCAATTGGCCCATAGGTGGCGCTACAGCAACCAAAAGTACTAAATCGCTCATAACTCTTAGACCGTTTGTCCCAGGATCAAGTGTCTTATATCGTTGGAATCCTTGGCTCAAGGCGGACAAGATGGCTATCTCCGATTTGGATGTAGGCAGGGGAAATTTTCTGCTATGTCGGATTTTGTCCAAAACCTACTTTTGCGAACTAGTCCCTGGTTTTTGGCACGATCGGAACCAAACCAGTCTAGGACAATTCTCTGGACTCTCTAGATCAATAATTATCGAAAAAAAGTTGAACTTTTGCATTTGGGTGGCTGTAACAGGGTCATTTAGAAAAGGGCCGTGGCAAAATACACTAAAAAGCCTATAAATCCCAAATGAAAACTCAGAACTTCACAAAAATTGATGAGCATATGTGTCAGAACATGGTGAGGAAGCATGCAGAGTTTCATGGAGATCGGACCATAGGTGGCGCTATAACTGGCAAAAAGCCTTCATTCTTATTAGGGGTTCAAGCATGAAATGCTGAAACCCTATTGTAATTGTAAGGATTCGTAAAACGCATCGTGCAGGACAAACCGTAAGGCCTAGAGACGTGAAACCTGGCCAGATGGTAGGCCTCAATTTGGGGACAACCTATCAGAGTATGACCCCAATTGGCCCATAGGTGGCGCTACAGCAACCAAAAGTACTAAATCGCTCATAACTCTTAGACCGTTTGTCCCAGGATCAAGTGTCTTATATCGTTGGAATCCTTGGCTCAAGGCGGACAAGATGGCTATCTCCGATTTGGATGTAGGCAGGGGAAATTTTCTGCTATGTCGGATTTTGTCCAAAACCTACTTTTGCGAACTAGTCCCTGGTTTTTGGCCCGATCGGAACCAAACCAGTCTAGGACAATTCTCTGGACTCTCTAGATCAATAATTATCGAAAAAAAGTTGAACTTTTGCATTTGGGTGGCTGTAACAGGGTCATTTAGAAAAGGGGCGTGGCAAAATACACTAAAAAGCCTATAAATCCCAAATGAAAACTCAGAACTTCACAAAAATTGATGAGCATATGTGTCAGAACATGGTGAGGAAGCATGCAGAGTTTCATGGAGATCGGACCATAGGTGGCGCTATAACTGGCAAAAAGCCTTCATTCTTATTAGGGGTTCAAGCATGAAATGCTGAAACCCTATTGTAATTGTAAGGATTCGTAAAACGCATCGTGCAGGACAAACCGTAAGGCCTAGAGACGTGAAACCTGGCCAGATGGTAGGCCTCAATTTGGGGACAACCTATCAGAGTATGACCCCAATTGGCCCATAGGTGGCGCTACAGCAACCAAAAGTACTAAATCGCTCATAACTCTTAGACCGTTTGTCCCAGGATCAAGTGTCTTATATCGTTGGAATCCTTGGCTCAAGGCGGACAAGATGGCTATCTCCGATTTGGATGTAGGCAGGGGAAATTTTCTGCTATGTCGGATTTTGTCCAAAACCTACTTTTGCGAACTAGTCCCTGGTTTTTGGCACGATCGGAACCAAACCAGTCTAGGACAATTCTCTGGACTCTCTAGATCAATAATTATCGAAAAAAAGTTGAACTTTTGCATTTGGGTGGCTGTAACAGGGTCATTTAGAAAAGGGCCGTGGCAAAATACACTAAAAAGCCTATAAATCCCAAATGAAAACTCAGAACTTCACAAAAATTGATGAGCATATGTGTCAGAACATGGTGAGGAAGCATGCAGAGTTTCATGGAGATCGGACCATAGGTGGCGCTATAACTGGCAAAAAGCCTTCATTCTTATTAGGGGTTCAAGCATGAAATGCTGAAACCCTATTGTAATTGTAAGGATTCGTAAAACGCATCGTGCAGGACAAACCGTAAGGCCTAGAGACGTGAAACCTGGCCAGATGGTAGGCCTCAATTTGGGGACAACCTATCAGAGTATGACCCCAATTGGCCCATAGGTGGCGCTACAGCAACCAAAAGTACTAAATCGCTCATAACTCTTAGACCGTTTGTCCCAGGATCAAGTGTCTTATATCGTTGGAATCCTTGGCTCAAGGCGGACAAGATGGCTATCTCCGATTTGGATGTAGGCAGGGGAAATTTTCTGCTATGTCGGATTTTGTCCAAAACCTACTTTTGCGAACTAGTCCCTGGTTTTTGGCCCGATCGGAACCAAACCAGTCTAGGACAATTCTCTGGACTCTCTAGATCAATAATTATCGAAAAAAAGTTGAACTTTTGCATTTGGGTGGCTGTAACAGGGTCATTTAGAAAAGGGGCGTGGCAAAATACACTAAAAAGCCTATAAATCCCAAATGAAAACTCAGAACTTCACAAAAATTGATGAGCATATGTGTCAGAACATGGTGAGGAAGCATGCAGAGTTTCATGGAGATCGGACCATAGGTGGCGCTATAACTGGCAAAAAGCCTTCATTCTTATTAGGGGTTCAAGCATGAAATGCTGAAACCCTATTGTAATTGTAAGGATTCGTAAAACGCATCGTGCAGGACAAACCGTAAGGCCTAGAGACGTGAAACCTGGCCAGATGGTAGGCCTCAATTTGGGGACAACCTATCAGAGTATGACCCCAATTGGCCCATAGGTGGCGCTACAGCAACCAAAAGTACTAAATCGCTCATAACTCTTAGACCGTTTGTCCCAGGATCAAGTGTCTTATATCGTTGGAATCCTTGGCTCAAGGCGGACAAGATGGCTATCTCCGATTTGGATGTAGGCAGGGGAAATTTTCTGCTATGTCGGATTTTGTCCAAAACCTACTTTTGCGAACTAGTCCCTGGTTTTTGGCACGATCGGAACCAAACCAGTCTAGGACAATTCTCTGGACTCTCTAGATCAATAATTATCGAAAAAAAGTTGAACTTTTGCATTTGGGTGGCTGTAACAGGGTCATTTAGAAAAGGGCCGTGGCAAAATACACTAAAAAGCCTATAAATCCCAAATGAAAACTCAGAACTTCACAAAAATTGATGAGCATATGTGTCAGAACATGGTGAGGAAGCATGCAGAGTTTCATGGAGATCGGACCATAGGTGGCGCTATAACTGGCAAAAAGCCTTCATTCTTATTAGGGGTTCAAGCATGAAATGCTGAAACCCTATTGTAATTGTAAGGATTCGTAAAACGCATCGTGCAGGACAAACCGTAAGGCCTTGAGACGTGAAACCTGGCCAGATGGTAGGCCTCAATTTGGGGACAACCTATCAGAGTATGACCCCAATTGGCCCATAGGTGGCGCTACAGCAACCAAAAGTACTAAATCGCTCATAACTCTTAGACCGTTTGTCCCAGGATCAAGTGTCTTATATCGTTGGAATCCTTGGCTCAAGGCGGACAAGATGGCTATCTCCGATTTGGATGTAGGCAGGGGAAATTTTCTGCTATGTCGGATTTTGTCCAAAACCTACTTTTGCGAACTAGTCCCTGGTTTTTGGCCCGATCGGAACCAAACCAGTCTAGGACAATTCTCTGGACTCTCTAGATCAATAATTATCGAAAAAAAGTTGAACTTTTGCATTTGGGTGGCTGTAACAGGGTCATTTAGAAAAGGGGCGTGGCAAAATACACTAAAAAGCCTATAAATCCCAAATGAAAACTCAGAACTTCACAAAAATTGATGAGCATATGTGTCAGAACATGGTGAGGAAGCATGCAGAGTTTCATGGAGATCGGACCATAGGTGGCGCTATAACTGGCAAAAAGCCTTCATTCTTATTAGGGGTTCAAGCATGAAATGCTGAAACCCTATTGTAATTGTAAGGATTCGTAAAACGCATCGTGCAGGACAAACCGTAAGGCCTAGAGACGTGAAACCTGGCCAGATGGTAGGCCTCAATTTGGGGACAACCTATCAGAGTATGACCCCAATTGGCCCATAGGTGGCGCTACAGCAACCAAAAGTACTAAATCGCTCATAACTCTTAGACCGTTTGTCCCAGGATCAAGTGTCTTATATCGTTGGAATCCTTGGCTCAAGGCGGACAAGATGGCTATCTCCGATTTGGATGTAGGCAGGGGAAATTTTCTGCTATGTCGGATTTTGTCCAAAACCTACTTTTGCGAACTAGTCCCTGGTTTTTGGCACGATCGGAACCAAACCAGTCTAGGACAATTCTCTGGACTCTCTAGATCAATAATTATCGAAAAAAAGTTGAACTTTTGCATTTGGGTGGCTGTAACAGGGTCATTTAGAAAAGGGCCGTGGCAAAATACACTAAAAAGCCTATAAATCCCAAATGAAAACTCAGAACTTCACAAAAATTGATGAGCATATGTGTCAGAACATGGTGAGGAAGCATGCAGAGTTTCATGGAGATCGGACCATAGGTGGCGCTATAACTGGCAAAAAGCCTTCATTCTTATTAGGGGTTCAAGCATGAAATGCTGAAACCCTATTGTAATTGTAAGGATTCGTAAAACGCATCGTGCAGGACAAACCGTAAGGCCTAGAGACGTGAAACCTGGCCAGATGGTAGGCCTCAATTTGGGGACAACCTATCAGAGTATGACCCCAATTGGCCCATAGGTGGCGCTACAGCAACCAAAAGTACTAAATCGCTCATAACTCTTAGACCGTTTGTCCCAGGATCAAGTGTCTTATATCGTTGGAATCCTTGGCTCAAGGCGGACAAGATGGCTATCTCCGATTTGGATGTAGGCAGGGGAAATTTTCTGCTATGTCGGATTTTGTCCAAAACCTACTTTTGCGAACTAGTCCCTGGTTTTTGGCCCGATCGGAACCAAACCAGTCTAGGACAATTCTCTGGACTCTCTAGATCAATAATTATCGAAAAAAAGTTGAACTTTTGCATTTGGGTGGCTGTAACAGGGTCATTTAGAAAAGGGGCGTGGCAAAATACACTAAAAAGCCTATAAATCCCAAATGAAAACTCAGAACTTCACAAAAATTGATGAGCATATGTGTCAGAACATGGTGAGGAAGCATGCAGAGTTTCATGGAGATCGGACCATAGGTGGCGCTATAACTGGCAAAAAGCCTTCATTCTTATTAGGGGTTCAAGCATGAAATGCTGAAACCCTATTGTAATTGTAAGGATTCGTAAAACGCATCGTGCAGGACAAACCGTAAGGCCTAGAGACGTGAAACCTGGCCAGATGGTAGGCCTCAATTTGGGGACAACCTATCAGAGTATGACCCCAATTGGCCCATAGGTGGCGCTACAGCAACCAAAAGTACTAAATCGCTCATAACTCTTAGACCGTTTGTCCCAGGATCAAGTGTCTTATATCGTTGGAATCCTTGGCTCAAGGCGGACAAGATGGCTATCTCCGATTTGGATGTAGGCAGGGGAAATTTTCTGCTATGTCGGATTTTGTCCAAAACCTACTTTTGCGAACTAGTCCCTGGTTTTTGGCACGATCGGAACCAAACCAGTCTAGGACAATTCTCTGGACTCTCTAGATCAATAATTATCGAAAAAAAGTTGAACTTTTGCATTTGGGTGGCTGTAACAGGGTCATTTAGAAAAGGGCCGTGGCAAAATACACTAAAAAGCCTATAAATCCCAAATGAAAACTCAGAACTTCACAAAAATTGATGAGCATATGTGTCAGAACATGGTGAGGAAGCATGCAGAGTTTCATGGAGATCGGACCATAGGTGGCGCTATAACTGGCAAAAAGCCTTCATTCTTATTAGGGGTTCAAGCATGAAATGCTGAAACCCTATTGTAATTGTAAGGATTCGTAAAACGCATCGTGCAGGACAAACCGTAAGGCCTAGAGACGTGAAACCTGGCCAGATGGTAGGCCTCAATTTGGGGACAACCTATCAGAGTATGACCCCAATTGGCCCATAGGTGGCGCTACAGCAACCAAAAGTACTAAATCGCTCATAACTCTTAGACCGTTTGTCCCAGGATCAAGTGTCTTATATCGTTGGAATCCTTGGCTCAAGGCGGACAAGATGGCTATCTCCGATTTGGATGTAGGCAGGGGAAATTTTCTGCTATGTCGGATTTTGTCCAAAACCTACTTTTGCGAACTAGTCCCTGGTTTTTGGCCCGATCGGAACCAAACCAGTCTAGGACAATTCTCTGGACTCTCTAGATCAATAATTATCGAAAAAAAGTTGAACTTTTGCATTTGGGTGGCTGTAACAGGGTCATTTAGAAAAGGGGCGTGGCAAAATACACTAAAAAGCCTATAAATCCCAAATGAAAACTCAGAACTTCACAAAAATTGATGAGCATATGTGTCAGAACATGGTGAGGAAGCATGCAGAGTTTCATGGAGATCGGACCATAGGTGGCGCTATAACTGGCAAAAAGCCTTCATTCTTATTAGGGGTTCAAGCATGAAATGCTGAAACCCTATTGTAATTGTAAGGATTCGTAAAACGCATCGTGCAGGACAAACCGTAAGGCCTAGAGACGTGAAACCTGGCCAGATGGTAGGCCTCAATTTGGGGACAACCTATCAGAGTATGACCCCAATTGGCCCATAGGTGGCGCTACAGCAACCAAAAGTACTAAATCGCTCATAACTCTTAGACCGTTTGTCCCAGGATCAAGTGTCTTATATCGTTGGAATCCTTGGCTCAAGGCGGACAAGATGGCTATCTCCGATTTGGATGTAGGCAGGGGAAATTTTCTGCTATGTCGGATTTTGTCCAAAACCTACTTTTGCGAACTAGTCCCTGGTTTTTGGCACGATCGGAACCAAACCAGTCTAGGACAATTCTCTGGACTCTCTAGATCAATAATTATCGAAAAAAAGTTGAACTTTTGCATTTGGGTGGCTGTAACAGGGTCATTTAGAAAAGGGCCGTGGCAAAATACACTAAAAAGCCTATAAATCCCAAATGAAAACTCAGAACTTCACAAAAATTGATGAGCATATGTGTCAGAACATGGTGAGGAAGCATGCAGAGTTTCATGGAGATCGGACCATAGGTGGCGCTATAACTGGCAAAAAGCCTTCATTCTTATTAGGGGTTCAAGCATGAAATGCTGAAACCCTATTGTAATTGTAAGGATTCGTAAAACGCATCGTGCAGGACAAACCGTAAGGCCTAGAGACGTGAAACCTGGCCAGATGGTAGGCCTCAATTTGGGGACAACCTATCAGAGTATGACCCCAATTGGCCCATAGGTGGCGCTACAGCAACCAAAAGTACTAAATCGCTCATAACTCTTAGACCGTTTGTCCCAGGATCAAGTGTCTTATATCGTTGGAATCCTTGGCTCAAGGCGGACAAGATGGCTATCTCCGATTTGGATGTAGGCAGGGGAAATTTTCTGCTATGTCGGATTTTGTCCAAAACCTACTTTTGCGAACTAGTCCCTGGTTTTTGGCCCGATCGGAACCAAACCAGTCTAGGACAATTCTCTGGACTCTCTAGATCAATAATTATCGAAAAAAAGTTGAACTTTTGCATTTGGGTGGCTGTAACAGGGTCATTTAGAAAAGGGGCGTGGCAAAATACACTAAAAAGCCTATAAATCCCAAATGAAAACTCAGAACTTCACAAAAATTGATGAGCATATGTGTCAGAACATGGTGAGGAAGCATGCAGAGTTTCATGGAGATCGGACCATAGGTGGCGCTATAACTGGCAAAAAGCCTTCATTCTTATTAGGGGTTCAAGCATGAAATGCTGAAACCCTATTGTAATTGTAAGGATTCGTAAAACGCATCGTGCAGGACAAACCGTAAGGCCTAGAGACGTGAAACCTGGCCAGATGGTAGGCCTCAATTTGGGGACAACCTATCAGAGTATGACCCCAATTGGCCCATAGGTGGCGCTACAGCAACCAAAAGTACTAAATCGCTCATAACTCTTAGACCGTTTGTCCCAGGATCAAGTGTCTTATATCGTTGGAATCCTTGGCTCAAGGCGGACAAGATGGCTATCTCCGATTTGGATGTAGGCAGGGGAAATTTTCTGCTATGTCGGATTTTGTCCAAAACCTACTTTTGCGAACTAGTCCCTGGTTTTTGGCACGATCGGAACCAAACCAGTCTAGGACAATTCTCTGGACTCTCTAGATCAATAATTATCGAAAAAAAGTTGAACTTTTGCATTTGGGTGGCTGTAACAGGGTCATTTAGAAAAGGGGCGTGGCAAAATACACTAAAAAGCCTATAAATCCCAAATGAAAACTCAGAACTTCACAAAAATTGATGAGCATATGTGTCAGAACATGGTGAGGAAGCATGCAGAGTTTCATGGAGATCGGACCATAGGTGGCGCTATAACTGGCAAAAAGCCTTCATTCTTATTAGGGGTTCAAGCATGAAATGCTGAAACCCTATTGTAATTGTAAGGATTCGTAAAACGCATCGTGCAGGACAAACCGTAAGGCCTAGAGACGTGAAACCTGGCCAGATGGTAGGCCTCAATTTGGGGACAACCTATCAGAGTATGACCCCAATTGGCCCATAGGTGGCGCTACAGCAACCAAAAGTACTAAATCGCTCATAACTCTTAGACCGTTTGTCCCAGGATCAAGTGTCTTATATCGTTGGAATCCTTGGCTCAAGGCGGACAAGATGGCTATCTCCGATTTGGATGTAGGCAGGGGAAATTTTCTGCTATGTCGGATTTTGTCCAAAACCTACTTTTGCGAACTAGTCCCTGGTTTTTGGCACGATCGGAACCAAACCAGTCTAGGACAATTCTCTGGACTCTCTAGATCAATAATTATCGAAAAAAAGTTGAACTTTTGCATTTGGGTGGCTGTAACAGGGTCATTTAGAAAAGGGCCGTGGCAAAATACACTAAAAAGCCTATAAATCCCAAATGAAAACTCAGAACTTCACAAAAATTGATGAGCATATGTGTCAGAACATGGTGAGGAAGCATGCAGAGTTTCATGGAGATCGGACCATAGGTGGCGCTATAACTGGCAAAAAGCCTTCATTCTTATTAGGGGTTCAAGCATGAAATGCTGAAACCCTATTGTAATTGTAAGGATTCGTAAAACGCATCGTGCAGGACAAACCGTAAGGCCTTGAGACGTGAAACCTGGCCAGATGGTAGGCCTCAATTTGGGGACAACCTATCAGAGTATGACCCCAATTGGCCCATAGGTGGCGCTACAGCAACCAAAAGTACTAAATCGCTCATAACTCTTAGACCGTTTGTCCCAGGATCAAGTGTCTTATATCGTTGGAATCCTTGGCTCAAGGCGGACAAGATGGCTATCTCCGATTTGGATGTAGGCAGGGGAAATTTTCTGCTATGTCGGATTTTGTCCAAAACCTACTTTTGCGAACTAGTCCCTGGTTTTTGGCCCGATCGGAACCAAACCAGTCTAGGACAATTCTCTGGACTCTCTAGATCAATAATTATCGAAAAAAAGTTGAACTTTTGCATTTGGGTGGCTGTAACAGGGTCATTTAGAAAAGGGGCGTGGCAAAATACACTAAAAAGCCTATAAATCCCAAATGAAAACTCAGAACTTCACAAAAATTGATGAGCATATGTGTCAGAACATGGTGAGGAAGCATGCAGAGTTTCATGGAGATCGGACCATAGGTGGCGCTATAACTGGCAAAAAGCCTTCATTCTTATTAGGGGTTCAAGCATGAAATGCTGAAACCCTATTGTAATTGTAAGGATTCGTAAAACGCATCGTGCAGGACAAACCGTAAGGCCTAGAGACGTGAAACCTGGCCAGATGGTAGGCCTCAATTTGGGGACAACCTATCAGAGTATGACCCCAATTGGCCCATAGGTGGCGCTACAGCAACCAAAAGTACTAAATCGCTCATAACTCTTAGACCGTTTGTCCCAGGATCAAGTGTCTTATATCGTTGGAATCCTTGGCTCAAGGCGGACAAGATGGCTATCTCCGATTTGGATGTAGGCAGGGGAAATTTTCTGCTATGTCGGATTTTGTCCAAAACCTACTTTTGCGAACTAGTCCCTGGTTTTTGGCACGATCGGAACCAAACCAGTCTAGGACAATTCTCTGGACTCTCTAGATCAATAATTATCGAAAAAAAGTTGAACTTTTGCATTTGGGTGGCTGTAACAGGGTCATTTAGAAAAGGGCCGTGGCAAAATACACTAAAAAGCCTATAAATCCCAAATGAAAACTCAGAACTTCACAAAAATTGATGAGCATATGTGTCAGAACATGGTGAGGAAGCATGCAGAGTTTCATGGAGATCGGACCATAGGTGGCGCTATAACTGGCAAAAAGCCTTCATTCTTATTAGGGGTTCAAGCATGAAATGCTGAAACCCTATTGTAATTGTAAGGATTCGTAAAACGCATCGTGCAGGACAAACCGTAAGGCCTAGAGACGTGAAACCTGGCCAGATGGTAGGCCTCAATTTGGGGACAACCTATCAGAGTATGACCCCAATTGGCCCATAGGTGGCGCTACAGCAACCAAAAGTACTAAATCGCTCATAACTCTTAGACCGTTTGTCCCAGGATCAAGTGTCTTATATCGTTGGAATCCTTGGCTCAAGGCGGACAAGATGGCTATCTCCGATTTGGATGTAGGCAGGGGAAATTTTCTGCTATGTCGGATTTTGTCCAAAACCTACTTTTGCGAACTAGTCCCTGGTTTTTGGCCCGATCGGAACCAAACCAGTCTAGGACAATTCTCTGGACTCTCTAGATCAATAATTATCGAAAAAAAGTTGAACTTTTGCATTTGGGTGGCTGTAACAGGGTCATTTAGAAAAGGGGCGTGGCAAAATACACTAAAAAGCCTATAAATCCCAAATGAAAACTCAGAACTTCACAAAAATTGATGAGCATATGTGTCAGAACATGGTGAGGAAGCATGCAGAGTTTCATGGAGATCGGACCATAGGTGGCGCTATAACTGGCAAAAAGCCTTCATTCTTATTAGGGGTTCAAGCATGAAATGCTGAAACCCTATTGTAATTGTAAGGATTCGTAAAACGCATCGTGCAGGACAAACCGTAAGGCCTAGAGACGTGAAACCTGGCCAGATGGTAGGCCTCAATTTGGGGACAACCTATCAGAGTATGACCCCAATTGGCCCATAGGTGGCGCTACAGCAACCAAAAGTACTAAATCGCTCATAACTCTTAGACCGTTTGTCCCAGGATCAAGTGTCTTATATCGTTGGAATCCTTGGCTCAAGGCGGACAAGATGGCTATCTCCGATTTGGATGTAGGCAGGGGAAATTTTCTGCTATGTCGGATTTTGTCCAAAACCTACTTTTGCGAACTAGTCCCTGGTTTTTGGCACGATCGGAACCAAACCAGTCTAGGACAATTCTCTGGACTCTCTAGATCAATAATTATCGAAAAAAAGTTGAACTTTTGCATTTGGGTGGCTGTAACAGGGTCATTTAGAAAAGGGCCGTGGCAAAATACACTAAAAAGCCTATAAATCCCAAATGAAAACTCAGAACTTCACAAAAATTGATGAGCATATGTGTCAGAACATGGTGAGGAAGCATGCAGAGTTTCATGGAGATCGGACCATAGGTGGCGCTATAACTGGCAAAAAGCCTTCATTCTTATTAGGGGTTCAAGCATGAAATGCTGAAACCCTATTGTAATTGTAAGGATTCGTAAAACGCATCGTGCAGGACAAACCGTAAGGCCTAGAGACGTGAAACCTGGCCAGATGGTAGGCCTCAATTTGGGGACAACCTATCAGAGTATGACCCCAATTGGCCCATAGGTGGCGCTACAGCAACCAAAAGTACTAAATCGCTCATAACTCTTAGACCGTTTGTCCCAGGATCAAGTGTCTTATATCGTTGGAATCCTTGGCTCAAGGCGGACAAGATGGCTATCTCCGATTTGGATGTAGGCAGGGGAAATTTTCTGCTATGTCGGATTTTGTCCAAAACCTACTTTTGCGAACTAGTCCCTGGTTTTTGGCACGATCGGAACCAAACCAGTCTAGGACAATTCTCTGGACTCTCTAGATCAATAATTATCGAAAAAAAGTTGAACTTTTGCATTTGGGTGGCTGTAACAGGGTCATTTAGAAAAGGGGCGTGGCAAAATACACTAAAAAGCCTATAAATCCCAAATGAAAACTCAGAACTTCACAAAAATTGATGAGCATATGTGTCAGAACATGGTGAGGAAGCATGCAGAGTTTCATGGAGATCGGACCATAGGTGGCGCTATAACTGGCAAAAAGCCTTCATTCTTATTAGGGGTTCAAGCATGAAATGCTGAAACCCTATTGTAATTGTAAGGATTCGTAAAACGCATCGTGCAGGACAAACCGTAAGGCCTAGAGACGTGAAACCTGGCCAGATGGTAGGCCTCAATTTGGGGACAACCTATCAGAGTATGACCCCAATTGGCCCATAGGTGGCGCTACAGCAACCAAAAGTACTAAATCGCTCATAACTCTTAGACCGTTTGTCCCAGGATCAAGTGTCTTATATCGTTGGAATCCTTGGCTCAAGGCGGACAAGATGGCTATCTCCGATTTGGATGTAGGCAGGGGAAATTTTCTGCTATGTCGGATTTTGTCCAAAACCTACTTTTGCGAACTAGTCCCTGGTTTTTGGCACGATCGGAACCAAACCAGTCTAGGACAATTCTCTGGACTCTCTAGATCAATAATTATCGAAAAAAAGTTGAACTTTTGCATTTGGGTGGCTGTAACAGGGTCATTTAGAAAAGGGCCGTGGCAAAATACACTAAAAAGCCTATAAATCCCAAATGAAAACTCAGAACTTCACAAAAATTGATGAGCATATGTGTCAGAACATGGTGAGGAAGCATGCAGAGTTTCATGGAGATCGGACCATAGGTGGCGCTATAACTGGCAAAAAGCCTTCATTCTTATTAGGGGTTCAAGCATGAAATGCTGAAACCCTATTGTAATTGTAAGGATTCGTAAAACGCATCGTGCAGGACAAACCGTAAGGCCTAGAGACGTGAAACCTGGCCAGATGGTAGGCCTCAATTTGGGGACAACCTATCAGAGTATGACCCCAATTGGCCCATAGGTGGCGCTACAGCAACCAAAAGTACTAAATCGCTCATAACTCTTAGACCGTTTGTCCCAGGATCAAGTGTCTTATATCGTTGGAATCCTTGGCTCAAGGCGGACAAGATGGCTATCTCCGATTTGGATGTAGGCAGGGGAAATTTTCTGCTATGTCGGATTTTGTCCAAAACCTACTTTTGCGAACTAGTCCCTGGTTTTTGGCCCGATCGGAACCAAACCAGTCTAGGACAATTCTCTGGACTCTCTAGATCAATAATTATCGAAAAAAAGTTGAACTTTTGCATTTGGGTGGCTGTAACAGGGTCATTTAGAAAAGGGGCGTGGCAAAATACACTAAAAAGCCTATAAATCCCAAATGAAAACTCAGAACTTCACAAAAATTGATGAGCATATGTGTCAGAACATGGTGAGGAAGCATGCAGAGTTTCATGGAGATCGGACCATAGGTGGCGCTATAACTGGCAAAAAGCCTTCATTCTTATTAGGGGTTCAAGCATGAAATGCTGAAACCCTATTGTAATTGTAAGGATTCGTAAAACGCATCGTGCAGGACAAACCGTAAGGCCTAGAGACGTGAAACCTGGCCAGATGGTAGGCCTCAATTTGGGGACAACCTATCAGAGTATGACCCCAATTGGCCCATAGGTGGCGCTACAGCAACCAAAAGTACTAAATCGCTCATAACTCTTAGACCGTTTGTCCCAGGATCAAGTGTCTTATATCGTTGGAATCCTTGGCTCAAGGCGGACAAGATGGCTATCTCCGATTTGGATGTAGGCAGGGGAAATTTTCTGCTATGTCGGATTTTGTCCAAAACCTACTTTTGCGAACTAGTCCCTGGTTTTTGGCACGATCGGAACCAAACCAGTCTAGGACAATTCTCTGGACTCTCTAGATCAATAATTATCGAAAAAAAGTTGAACTTTTGCATTTGGGTGGCTGTAACAGGGTCATTTAGAAAAGGGGCGTGGCAAAATACACTAAAAAGCCTATAAATCCCAAATGAAAACTCAGAACTTCACAAAAATTGATGAGCATATGTGTCAGAACATGGTGAGGAAGCATGCAGAGTTTCATGGAGATCGGACCATAGGTGGCGCTATAACTGGCAAAAAGCCTTCATTCTTATTAGGGGTTCAAGCATGAAATGCTGAAACCCTATTGTAATTGTAAGGATTCGTAAAACGCATCGTGCAGGACAAACCGTAAGGCCTAGAGACGTGAAACCTGGACAGATGGTAGGCCTCAATTTGGGGACAACCTATCAGAGTATGACCCCAATTGGCCCATAGGTGGCGCTACAGCAACCAAAAGTACTAAATCGCTCATAACTCTTAGACCGTTTGTCCCAGGATCAAGTGTCTTATATCGTTGGAATCCTTGGCTCAAGGCGGACAAGATGGCTATCTCCGATTTGGATGTAGGCAGGGGAAATTTTCTGCTATGTCGGATTTTGTCCAAAACCTACTTTTGCGAACTAGTCCCTGGTTTTTGGCACGATCGGAACCAAACCAGTCTAGGACAATTCTCTGGACTCTCTAGATCAATAATTATCGAAAAAAAGTTGAACTTTTGCATTTGGGTGGCTGTAACAGGGTCATTTAGAAAAGGGCCGTGGCAAAATACACTAAAAAGCCTATAAATCCCAAATGAAAACTCAGAACTTCACAAAAATTGATGAGCATATGTGTCAGAACATGGTGAGGAAGCATGCAGAGTTTCATGGAGATCGGACCATAGGTGGCGCTATAACTGGCAAAAAGCCTTCATTCTTATTAGGGGTTCAAGCATGAAATGCTGAAACCCTATTGTAATTGTAAGGATTCGTAAAACGCATCGTGCAGGACAAACCGTAAGGCCTAGAGACGTGAAACCTGGCCAGATGGTAGGCCTCAATTTGGGGACAACCTATCAGAGTATGACCCCAATTGGCCCATAGGTGGCGCTACAGCAACCAAAAGTACTAAATCGCTCATAACTCTTAGACCGTTTGTCCCAGGATCAAGTGTCTTATATCGTTGGAATCCTTGGCTCAAGGCGGACAAGATGGCTATCTCCGATTTGGATGTAGGCAGGGGAAATTTTCTGCTATGTCGGATTTTGTCCAAAACCTACTTTTGCGAACTAGTCCCTGGTTTTTGGCCCGATCGGAACCAAACCAGTCTAGGACAATTCTCTGGACTCTCTAGATCAATAATTATCGAAAAAAAGTTGAACTTTTGCATTTGGGTGGCTGTAACAGGGTCATTTAGAAAAGGGGCGTGGCAAAATACACTAAAAAGCCTATAAATCCCAAATGAAAACTCAGAACTTCACAAAAATTGATGAGCATATGTGTCAGAACATGGTGAGGAAGCATGCAGAGTTTCATGGAGATCGGACCATAGGTGGCGCTATAACTGGCAAAAAGCCTTCATTCTTATTAGGGGTTCAAGCATGAAATGCTGAAACCCTATTGTAATTGTAAGGATTCGTAAAACGCATCGTGCAGGACAAACCGTAAGGCCTAGAGACGTGAAACCTGGCCAGATGGTAGGCCTCAATTTGGGGACAACCTATCAGAGTATGACCCCAATTGGCCCATAGGTGGCGCTACAGCAACCAAAAGTACTAAATCGCTCATAACTCTTAGACCGTTTGTCCCAGGATCAAGTGTCTTATATCGTTGGAATCCTTGGCTCAAGGCGGACAAGATGGCTATCTCCGATTTGGATGTAGGCAGGGGAAATTTTCTGCTATGTCGGATTTTGTCCAAAACCTACTTTTGCGAACTAGTCCCTGGTTTTTGGCCCGATCGGAACCAAACCAGTCTAGGACAATTCTCTGGACTCTCTAGATCAATAATTATCGAAAAAAAGTTGAACTTTTGCATTTGGGTGGCTGTAACAGGGTCATTTAGAAAAGGGGCGTGGCAAAATACACTAAAAAGCCTATAAATCCCAAATGAAAACTCAGAACTTCACAAAAATTGATGAGCATATGTGTCAGAACATGGTGAGGAAGCATGCAGAGTTTCATGGAGATCGGACCATAGGTGGCGCTATAACTGGCAAAAAGCCTTCATTCTTATTAGGGGTTCAAGCATGAAATGCTGAAACCCTATTGTAATTGTAAGGATTCGTAAAACGCATCGTGCAGGACAAACCGTAAGGCCTAGAGACGTGAAACCTGGCCAGATGGTAGGCCTCAATTTGGGGACAACCTATCAGAGTATGACCCCAATTGGCCCATAGGTGGCGCTACAGCAACCAAAAGTACTAAATCGCTCATAACTCTTAGACCGTTTGTCCCAGGATCAAGTGTCTTATATCGTTGGAATCCTTGGCTCAAGGCGGACAAGATGGCTATCTCCGATTTGGATGTAGGCAGGGGAAATTTTCTGCTATGTCGGATTTTGTCCAAAACCTACTTTTGCGAACTAGTCCCTGGTTTTTGGCACGATCGGAACCAAACCAGTCTAGGACAATTCTCTGGACTCTCTAGATCAATAATTATCGAAAAAAAGTTGAACTTTTGCATTTGGGTGGCTGTAACAGGGTCATTTAGAAAAGGGGCGTGGCAAAATACACTAAAAAGCCTATAAATCCCAAATGAAAACTCAGAACTTCACAAAAATTGATGAGCATATGTGTCAGAACATGGTGAGGAAGCATGCAGAGTTTCATGGAGATCGGACCATAGGTGGCGCTATAACTGGCAAAAAGCCTTCATTCTTATTAGGGGTTCAAGCATGAAATGCTGAAACCCTATTGTAATTGTAAGGATTCGTAAAACGCATCGTGCAGGACAAACCGTAAGGCCTAGAGACGTGAAACCTGGCCAGATGGTAGGCCTCAATTTGGGGACAACCTATCAGAGTATGACCCCAATTGGCCCATAGGTGGCGCTACAGCAACCAAAAGTACTAAATCGCTCATAACTCTTAGACCGTTTGTCCCAGGATCAAGTGTCTTATATCGTTGGAATCCTTGGCTCAAGGCGGACAAGATGGCTATCTCCGATTTGGATGTAGGCAGGGGAAATTTTCTGCTATGTCGGATTTTGTCCAAAACCTACTTTTGCGAACTAGTCCCTGGTTTTTGGCACGATCGGAACCAAACCAGTCTAGGACAATTCTCTGGACTCTCTAGATCAATAATTATCGAAAAAAAGTTGAACTTTTGCATTTGGGTGGCTGTAACAGGGTCATTTAGAAAAGGGCCGTGGCAAAATACACTAAAAAGCCTATAAATCCCAAATGAAAACTCAGAACTTCACAAAAATTGATGAGCATATGTGTCAGAACATGGTGAGGAAGCATGCAGAGTTTCATGGAGATCGGACCATAGGTGGCGCTATAACTGGCAAAAAGCCTTCATTCTTATTAGGGGTTCAAGCATGAAATGCTGAAACCCTATTGTAATTGTAAGGATTCGTAAAACGCATCGTGCAGGACAAACCGTAAGGCCTAGAGACGTGAAACCTGGCCAGATGGTAGGCCTCAATTTGGGGACAACCTATCAGAGTATGACCCCAATTGGCCCATAGGTGGCGCTACAGCAACCAAAAGTACTAAATCGCTCATAACTCTTAGACCGTTTGTCCCAGGATCAAGTGTCTTATATCGTTGGAATCCTTGGCTCAAGGCGGACAAGATGGCTATCTCCGATTTGGATGTAGGCAGGGGAAATTTTCTGCTATGTCGGATTTTGTCCAAAACCTACTTTTGCGAACTAGTCCCTGGTTTTTGGCCCGATCGGAACCAAACCAGTCTAGGACAATTCTCTGGACTCTCTAGATCAATAATTATCGAAAAAAAGTTGAACTTTTGCATTTGGGTGGCTGTAACAGGGTCATTTAGAAAAGGGGCGTGGCAAAATACACTAAAAAGCCTATAAATCCCAAATGAAAACTCAGAACTTCACAAAAATTGATGAGCATATGTGTCAGAACATGGTGAGGAAGCATGCAGAGTTTCATGGAGATCGGACCATAGGTGGCGCTATAACTGGCAAAAAGCCTTCATTCTTATTAGGGGTTCAAGCATGAAATGCTGAAACCCTATTGTAATTGTAAGGATTCGTAAAACGCATCGTGCAGGACAAACCGTAAGGCCTAGAGACGTGAAACCTGGCCAGATGGTAGGCCTCAATTTGGGGACAACCTATCAGAGTATGACCCCAATTGGCCCATAGGTGGCGCTACAGCAACCAAAAGTACTAAATCGCTCATAACTCTTAGACCGTTTGTCCCAGGATCAAGTGTCTTATATCGTTGGAATCCTTGGCTCAAGGCGGACAAGATGGCTATCTCCGATTTGGATGTAGGCAGGGGAAATTTTCTGCTATGTCGGATTTTGTCCAAAACCTACTTTTGCGAACTAGTCCCTGGTTTTTGGCCCGATCGGAACCAAACCAGTCTAGGACAATTCTCTGGACTCTCTAGATCAATAATTATCGAAAAAAAGTTGAACTTTTGCATTTGGGTGGCTGTAACAGGGTCATTTAGAAAAGGGGCGTGGCAAAATACACTAAAAAGCCTATAAATCCCAAATGAAAACTCAGAACTTCACAAAAATTGATGAGCATATGTGTCAGAACATGGTGAGGAAGCATGCAGAGTTTCATGGAGATCGGACCATAGGTGGCGCTATAACTGGCAAAAAGCCTTCATTCTTATTAGGGGTTCAAGCATGAAATGCTGAAACCCTATTGTAATTGTAAGGATTCGTAAAACGCATCGTGCAGGACAAACCGTAAGGCCTAGAGACGTGAAACCTGGCCAGATGGTAGGCCTCAATTTGGGGACAACCTATCAGAGTATGACCCCAATTGGCCCATAGGTGGCGCTACAGCAACCAAAAGTACTAAATCGCTCATAACTCTTAGACCGTTTGTCCCAGGATCAAGTGTCTTATATCGTTGGAATCCCTGGCTCAAGGCGGACAAGATGGCTATCTCCGATTTGCTCGCCCTTCAGGCGCCAATTTCGAGTAAATTGCATTTTTTTTAAAAACCTATTTTTGCGAACTTCTCCTAGGTTTTTGGCCCGATCGGAACCAAACCACTGCAGGGATATTCTCTGGAGTCTGACAATCAATAATCATCCAAACAATTCAAAATTTCAATTAACGGTCGATAAGGGGAACCAAAATATTTGATGGCACCAGGGCCACTTTTACTAAAACGGTTATAAATTGTGAACGGAAAGATATTTTTTTGCTAAACTTGGGGTACATCTTCCTGAGCTCAATCTGAGATCACTTGAAAAAAATCGCAACAATTGGCCACTTGGTGGCACTATAAAACGGTTATAACTTGTGAACGGAAAGAGATATTTTCGCAAAACTTGGGACACATGTTCATGAGCTCATTCTGAGGTCATGTGAAAAAAATCATGACAATTGTCCACTTGGTGGCACTATAAAATGATTATAACTTGTGAGCGGAAAGAGATATTTTCGCTAAACTTGGGACACATGTTCATAAGCTCAATCTGAGTTGACATGAAAAAAATCGTGACAATTGGCCAATTGTTGGCGCTATAACAGTGAAAAAAATCATGAAAATAGCTATAAGCGCACCCAACTGTTAGTCTACTGAAAATTGGCACGCAGTGTCTTTGTCCAGGGTGCCATAATAGTCTATGAGAACATTGGTGTATCTCAAAAAACTCAGTATACGTCATTGACACAATGCCAGTGTTTTTTCACAGGAGTGACCTCCTAAGACTCCTGAATCCTTGTCGAGTCCAACAATACCAAACATGCCAGGTTTCGCCTAATGGTTTTTGTAAGTGTCATTTAGAGCTTTAAAAAATTGTGTTTATCTTCAAAGCCGTTAGTCCGATCGAGACAACAACAAAAAAACAAAGGAAATTTGAAAACATAGGTAAATAGCTAAACAATAACGCCAAAATGTTAAAATTATGATAGGAACTGACAAAAAAAAAGATTTCACCCATGGATCATTTTGATGCTCTCACATGTTTGAAACGAACAATGATTGGAAATTTGTTTTGAATTGGGACTGGCGAATCCCCGTCCATACTGTCAATGACCATTCGCAAAGACCCGCTCACTTTAGTTACTGTTGCTATGTCTGACAAGCGACGCCACTCTCACACCACACCAAGTTCTCACGCAGTGAAAAATACATTGCGGATCAGAGAGGAGACTGCGCGCTGACAGACAAGTACTTTTGATATGAAACAAATGGCGCTTTTCCACTACACAGTGTAACACAGTGTACTTTTTCCACTGTGTAAAAGTTGTACCTGTACCTGCTTCCAGGTACTCTTTATCGTACCACCTCCGGCGAGGTTCTAAGCGAGCTGAGGCGAGCTGAGGCGATACTAAAATGTGACGTGAAAACACGGCAGACTGCTGACTGGTCAGAGAGAATCGTCACTATTCACTGCGTCATCATTGCACGCGCCAGACGGAGTATCCTGAATAAAAAACAGCAAAAACAAAAACATCCAAAAACAGCATACACTCGATTTCCTCCTTTGTCCTGTGTGTGTGGCAGCGGATGTATCTCGCGTAGAAGATGAAGTCACAGCAGTTTCCTGCGGCGTCGCTGTGACGACCAGGTACTATTGTGGAGGTACTATCTGCAATGGAAAACGGAGCGAAAAGCGAGGCGAGTTGAGCCGAGTCGAGTCGAGTCGAGTCGAGTTGAGCTGGTACTGGTGGTACTGGTAATGGAAAAGCGGCAAAAGTCTCACCTTTCAAATGTAGTCACTTTTTAGAGACATTTAAACAATAAATACTGTTTTGTGACTCTTTAATGTGTCTGACAGATCGCTGTAGACTCGAGGCTCAGTTAAAGCTGCTCGTGAACCAATCATCTCTTCCTTCTAGTTAATTTAACATATCATCAAAATAACATATTTACAACAAATTTGACATATATATATGGGCACACTTTGAGTACTACTAATAAAAGTGGTGGAGATCAGGCAAGACTGTAAGAAGACTCAGGCAAAAAGGTGCTATAACTGTCAAAAAGCTTTGAAAACCATATATTTCCTATGTTAAATGGCCTGTATTGGCTGTAAATGGTCTTTTCCATCATATATGTCAGTGGTTAAATGCTTGCTAAATAAAACTTAATAACTTTTGATGCTTTTGTTCTTAAAGGCCTTAAAGGCCTTAACTGCTTGAACCCCGATAAATGCTGCTTGCAGCTTTAATTATTATTATTATTATTCTTCTGCCGTAAAACGCATTGTGCAGCCCAAACCGTAAGGGCTAGAGCATTGAAACTTTGCCAGATGGTAGTACAAAAATCGAGGAGAGGTTTAGAGATTATGACCCCGATTGGCCCATAGGTGGCGCTATAGCAACCAAAAGCGCGAAACAGCTCATAACTCCTAGACCGTTTGTCGTAGACTCAAGTGTCTTATATCATTGGAAAGCTGGACGCCTGACGAACAAAACGTTTATCTCCGATTTCATTTCCGCCAGGATAGATTTTCCGCCATTTTGAATTTTGTCAAAAATCTACTTTTGCGAACTAGTCTGTGGTTTTTTGCCCTATCGGAACCAAACCAGTGCAGAAATGTTCTCTGGAGTCTGAAGATCAATAATTGTCAAAAAAAAGTCGAAATTTTTATTCATGGTCGCTAGGGGGCATAAAATGAACATTGTGGGAGGAGCCTATTTTACTAAAATGGCTATAACTCAAAAAGTAAATGAGATAGCTTAACCAAACTTGATACACATGTGTATGGGTTCAGTCTGGGGTCACAGTAAAAAAATTGCGTCGATTGGCCTCATGGTGGCGCTATAAAACAATAAAAACGTGTAGACACCTGACCGTTTTTCCGAATGACTTGAAATTTGGTATGCAGTGTCTTGGCCCAAGGGGCCATGTATGTCTAAAAGGATATTGGCGTATCTCGAAAAACATGGCCGCCATTGGCCAATGATGTTTGAGCACCTATTAACGAAGTCCGATCGGAACGAAACTCGGTGGGCATGTTCGGCTCAAGCCCCTAGAGGTCTGTAAGAATTTTGAAAGAAATCGGCCACTAGTTGGCGCTAACGAGTTTTAAGGCTCTGTAATCACGTGGTGTTACACTTATTGTCACAAAATGCATATAATCTGATAGATCTGCTCATGCTGAACAACTTTGCCTCAAGAACCATTGCTGTCAATCAAACAGTTCATTAAATATTCATGAATATGTTAAAAACCTACTTTTGCGAACTAGTCCTAGGTTTTTCGCCCGATCAGAACCAGACCAGTCTAGGACAATTCTCTGGACTCTCTAGATCAATAATTATCAAAAAAAAGTTGAACTTTTGCATTTGGGTGGCTGTAATAGGGTCATTTATAAAATGGGTGTGCCAAAATACACTCAAAAGCCTATAAATCACAAATAAAAACTCAGAACTTCACGAAAATTGGTGTGCATATGTGACATAACATCATTAACAAGCATGCCAAATTTTATAGAGATCGGACGATAGATGGCGCTATAACTGTTAAAAAGCTTTAAAACCATACATTTCCTATGGTACATTGCCTGGTACAATTCTCTGGACTCTCTAGATCAGTAATTATCAGAAAAAGTTGAACTACTTCATTTGGATGGCTATAATAGGGTCACTTCAAAATGTGGCCTTGACCAAGTGTCCCCGAAAGCTTATATCTTTTAAGATGCTCAGATCTTCTTAAAAACAAGTCAGAACATGTGAAATATCACTCTGAACAAGCATGAAAAATTTCAGACAGATCGGACAAAATTTGACTCTATAACAGTTTAAAAAGATGAAAATAATATGAATACAATGGCATATTAAGCCAATAAGTGGTATTTTACTGCCCCCTGCTGTTTAAAATAGTTATTTTGTCATATTGTTTCTATAATTCATATTTAGACTTTATAAAATCATTATTTTAACATTTACAATTACATTTAGTCAAAATCCGTCTGTTAAAGTATTTGTGTGTGTGTGTGTGTGTGTGTGTGTGTGTGTGTGTGTGTGTGTGTGTGTGTGTGTGTGTGTGTGTGTGTGTGTGTAAGCATGCATTATGGAGTTAACATGGAAAGACTGGTTTGCTTTAGTGCAGAAAGCTGGTGAAAAGCATGAAGATTAAACTGAAACTGAGCCAATAATGGTCTTCTAGTGCCCTCTGCTGGCCATTCTACTTATTAATGAAGTCTTTTGAAATGTGCTTTTGAATTCATAATTAGACATTAAAAAATCACTTATATAACAATAACTATTATAACACAATCAGATTTTGTCAGTGTTTATCACTTCATTTGCACTGACACTTCACATACTTGCTAGTAATTTGGTAAATCATGGTAAATCACGCTAGAAACATTGTAAATCATAGTAAATAATACTAGAATGTGGTGTATCAAGGTAAATCATGCTAGAATCCTGTTATGTCATTCTACAACGTGGTATATCATGGTAAATCATTGTAAACTATGCTAGAACAGGGTAAATCATGGTAAACCAAGTTTATCATGATAAACTTTGGTAAATCATGCTAGAATGTGGCATATCATGGTAAACCATGCTAGAACATGGTAAATCAAGGTAAACTAAGATAAATTCATGGTAAACTATGCCAGAACAGGGTAAATCATGGTAAACCATGGTAAATCATGATAAACTATGGTAAATCATGCTAGAATGTGGAAAATCATGGTAAATCATGCTAGAACATGGTAAATCAAGGTAAACTAAGATGAATTCATGGTAAATCATGGTAAACCATGGTAAACCATGGTAAATCATGATAAACTATGGTAAATCATGCTAGAATGTGGTATATCATGGTAAATCATGCTAAAACATGGTAAATCAAAGTAAATTAAGATAAAATCATGGTAAACTATGCTAGAACATGGTAAATAATGGTAAACCATGGTAAATCATGATAAACTGTGGTAAATCATGCTAGAATGTGGTATATCATGGTAAATCATGCTAGAACATGGTCTTTTCCATCTATTATGTCAGTGGTTACATGCTTGCTAAATAAAACTTTATAACTTTTGATGCTTAAAAACCTTAAAGAGCTTAAAAGCTTGAACCCCGATAAATGCTGCTTGCAGCTTTAATTATTATTATTATTCTTCTGCCGTAAAACGCATCGTGCAGCCCAAACCGTAAGTGCTAGAGACTTGAAACTTGGCCAGAAGGTAGTACAAAAATCGAGGAGAGGTTCAGAGAGTATGACCTCGATTGGCCCATAGGTGGCGCTATAGTGCAAAAAACCAAAAAAAATCACGGTTTTGCTTAAATCTCCTTAACCCTTTGTCACAGACTCAAGTGTCTTATATCACTGTAATCCTTGTCTCAAGACGGACAAAATGTATATCTTCAATTTCATTTCCGGTATGCAAATTTTTCGGCCATTTTGAATTTTGTCCAAAACCTACTTTTGCGAACTAGTAGAGGTTTTTTTTGGCCAATCGGAACCAAACCAGTGCAGAAATGTTCTCTGGAGTCTGATTATCAATAATTATCGAAAAAAAGTTGAAATTTTGATCCATGGTTGCTATGGGGCGTCAAAACGTTCGCAGGAGGCGGAGCCAGTTTACTAAAATGGTTATAACTCATGAACGAAATTAGATATTTTCACCAAACTCGGTACACATGTGTATGAGTTCAATCTGGGGTCACAGTAAAAAAATCGCGACGATTGATCACTAGGTGGCGTTATAACATGAAAAAAACATGAAAAGGGCTATAACCACCTGACCGTTAGTCCAATTGACTTGAAAATTGGCATGCAGTCTCTTGGTCCAGGGTGCCATGTATATCTATGAGGACATTGGCGTATCTCAAAAAACATGGCCGCCATCGGCCAATGAAGTTGAGCACCTATTAGACAAGGTTAACGGAGGCCGATCAGAACTAAACTCGATGGGCATGTTCAACTCATGGCCCTAGAGGTCTGTAAGAATTTTGAAAGAAATCGGCCACTAGTTGGCGCTAACGAGGTTTACGCCCTCTTTAATCACGTGGTGTTGCACACATCAACACAATATGCATATCATTTGATAGATCTGCTCATGTTGAACAACTTTGCCTCAAGAACCACTACTGTCAATCAAACCGTTCATTAAATATTCGCAAACATGTTAAAAACCTACTTTTGCGAACTAGTCCCTGGTTTTTTGCCCAATCAGAACCAGACCAGTCTAGGACAATTCTCTGGACTCTCTAGATCAATAATTATCGAAAAAAAGTTGAAATTTTGCATTTGGATGGCTGTAATAGGGTCATTTAGAAAATGGGCGTGGCAAAATACACTAAAAAGCCTATAAATCCTTAATAAAAACTCAGAACTTCACAAAAATTGATGAGCAAATGTGACATAACATGCTAAAGAAGCATGGAAATTTTTATGGAGATCGGACCATAGGTGGCGCTATAACTGTTAAAAAGCTTTAAAACCATATATTTCCCATGGTAAACTACCTGTATTGGCTGTAAATGGTCTTTTCCGTCTATTATGTCATGCTTGCTAAATAAAACGTAATAACTTTTGATGCTTTTGTGCTTAAAGGCCTTAATTGCTTGAACCCCGCTAAATGCTGCTTGCAGCTTTAATTTTGTTTTGTTTTTTGAAAATAATAGTCTTTTTTTGTTGTTTTTTTGTTTTGTTTGAGTTTTCCTCCCAGCAGCTTACGCTGTTTGGGGGGAGTTTAAGCGTGTTTTTGTTCTTTTCTTTATAATGGATGGATTAATGGCAAGCGACACTGGACTGGCAGGAGGAACACGCACGGAAAACGACACTGGACTGGCAGGAGGATCACGCACGGAAAACGACACTGGACTGGCTAGAGGAACACACACGGCAAACGACACTGGACTGGCTGGAGAGAAGCGCAGGGCAAACGACACGAGACTGGATTATCGACAATGAGCGGGACACGGGAAAAATCAAGACGTTCGAGACAAGCTCGGTGGAAGGAAGTATTTAAAGGAGGCGACGCTGATAGTGAATGTGGAGAATGTTAATGAGGTGAGAGCTGCGGATATTATCAAGGCAGTGGTGGATAAATGTGGAAATGGGAAAATTCTGGCATTAAGACCAAGACAAGGAAAGGAGTATGAACTAACAATGGAAAATGAGGAAACATGTGAGGAATTGATTGATGGACTGAATATAAAAGGGGTGAATTGTGAAATAAAAAAACTGCAAAATAGGGACTATGTTGTTTCCTTCATGCACCTGCCCGTCTACCTTGATGATAGAGAAATTATAGAAAAATTGGAGGGATGGGGAGTTAATCCCATATCGAAAATTAAAAGGAGATGCTACCCGGGCACTGAAATTGAGGATGGAACAAGGTTCCTTAAAGTAAGGTTCCCTAAGGAGGTGGCATCATTGCCCTACAGCACAAGGCTGGAAAGAGCGGAAGGGCCGCAGTATTTCAGGGTGATGCACAGTCACCAGGTCAAGACCTGTAGGCTGTGCATGAGCCCAGATCACCTGCTTAAAGAGTGCCCAGATTTTAAGTGCTACAAGTGTGAAGAAAAGGGACACTTTGCAAGAGACTGTAATGCAGTCAGGTGCCCGGAGTGTCAGGAAATTTTAAATAAGTGTGAGTGTTGGATGGAGGAAGGAGGTAGGGAGCATCAGGTAGACGGACAGGTGCATGAAGGAAACAACGAGGAGGAAGGACAAACCGATGAAGGACAAGAGGAAGAAAATGTACAACAAAAAGAAATGGAAGGAGGAACGAGCAACAGAGAGGAAGGAGAAAGGGAACAAGAGAACGAGAAAGATAAAGAACAAACAATGGAGCAGGACACGCAATGGACAGCAATGGAAACATCGGACAGTTTTAAAAATTATCGGGATGACGTGGAGAAAGATGGACAAGGAAGGAAGGATCAAAGTAAAGAGACAGAGAGTGAAGAAGAAATAAGAATGGACAATATGGACAAAGACAGAGGGGGGAGAGGACAAATAAGAAGGAGATCATTAAAGGTAACACCGAATTTAGAAAATGCAAGAAAAAGGACTATGACAAGGAGCCAAGATGAAAGTGCAAACAGATATGAAGTGTTAAAGGGCCTGGAGGGAGAAAATGGAGAATAATGTTTTTTAGGTATTTATTTTTATTTATTTTAATTGTTTTAAGTTGTGTTACTTTTAATGCAAGAGGGCTGATGGACATGAGAAAATTTGAAAGAGTGAAAGAAAAGTGTAGAGGAGAAGATGTCATTGTTTTACAAGAAACAAATTGGAAAGAGAGTGTGATGATGGAATACAAAAAGAAATGGGAAGGGGATATTTTATATAATAATGGGGATGGTAGGCTTGGAAGAGGGGTGGCGTTTTTAATGAGAAAAGATGTTTTTAATACAACCAAAGTGGTGTACAAAGATAAGATGGGGAAATGCATGGCTGTGGAAGTAAATTATGAAGGACGTGAATTAATTTTAGTGAATGTACATGCACCAACAGAAGAGAAAGAAAAGAAAGATTTATTTAACTGTTTAAGGAGTGTAATAAAGAAATATAAGGAAATAATAATGATGGGGGATTTTAACACAGTTTTTAGCAAACTAGACATGGCTGAGGGGATGGTTTTTAAATCGGACACAGGGAGGAAAGAATTAAACGAATTGATGAGAGAAAATAATTTAATAGATGTATGGAGGGAAAGAAATGGGGGGAAAAAGGTTTATTCAAGGAAGCAAATAGTGGGGAATTTTATATGTAAAACAAGAATTGATTATGTGCTATGTACAAGAAATGTGGAGAATTTTATTGAAAAAATCAGCTATGAAGAAACCAGTTTTAGTGATCATACGTTTTTACGTTTTAAAATTGATTGGAGCAATGTGCAAAGGGGACCGGGTACTTGGATTTTAAATACAGAGATTTTAAAGAATGAAGATTATGTTGCAGAGATAAAAGGAATCATAGAGAAAGAGAAGGATGATGCAATGTATGAAGAAGATAAAAGAATGTGGTGGGAGAATGTTAAATATCTAGTAAAAAAGTTTTCAATAAAGTATTGCAGAATCTTACAAATAAGTAAAAGACACAAAGAAAAAGAAATAAAGGAGACATTAGAAAGAGAATTAAATAATGAGAATAAAGACATAAAAAAGATAAAAGAAATAGAGGAGAAACTGAAAGAAATAGAAGAAAAAGAATATGAGGGGGCAAGATTAAGAAGTAAGTCCAAATATATGGTGGAGGGGGAGAAATGTACAAAGTTTTTTTTTGACTTGGAGAAAAAAAGGGCGAAAGTTGGAATAATAAAAGAAATAAAAGGGAGAAGTGGAGAGATTGTGGAGGGGAATGAAAAAGTGCTAGAAGAGATAAAGTTTTTTTATGAGGATCTTTTTAAAACAAGAGGAGTGGAAGAAGAGGAAAAAAGGAAACTGTTAAATTATATTGAAACAAATTTAAGTGAAGAGGATAAAAAAGAATGTGATGGGGAAATCAAGAACGAGGAGATCGAAAGAGCGATAGATCAACTAAATAAAAGGAAAAGCCCAGGGATAGATGGTTTGGGAAGTGAATTTTATATACGTTTTAAGGACATTTTAACAGAGATTTTAAAGGAGGTTTTTAAGGAAATTTTTAAAGAGGAAGAGATGAATGAAAGAATGGGAATGGGGCTGATGAAGTTACAGTAATATATAAAAGGAAAGGTGAACAAACTGATTTAAAAAACTACAGGCCAATAACAATGTTAAATACTGATTTAAAGATATTAGCAAAGATTTTAGCAAATAGGTTAAAAGAAGTGATGCCACAAATAATAAAAACAAATCAAGCATATGCAGTAAAAGGAAGAGACATAGCAGACATAACGATGAGTATAAGAGACACAATACAATACATAAAAGAAAAGAATGAGGACGGATATTTGATCAGCTTAGATTTCGAAAAGGCTTTTGATAGAGTTGAGCATGAATATTTGTTTGGGGTTTTAAATAGGTTTGGGTTTGGTGAGAATTTTATGAAATGGATAAAGATTTTATATAAGGGGGCTCTAACAAAAATAAAATGTAACGGGTTTTTAACGGAATGTTTTAAAATAACTAGATCAATTAGACAAGGATGTCCACTCTCAGCTTTATTATACTCTCTTGTAGCAGAACCTTTGGGCCTAGCAATACGAAAAGAAGAGAAAATAAAAGGAATACAAATACAGGAAAGCAAAGCAGAAGGGACAATTTTTCAATATGCGGACGACACAACAATAATAGTTAAAGGGAAAGAGGATGTAAAACAAATAATGAAGAATGTACAAGAATTTTGCAAAGGATCAGGAAGTAAAATTAATGAGGACAAGACAGTGTATATGAAGTTTGGGGCAACGTCAGTTTTAACGGAATGTTTTAATTTTAAGGAAGTTGAAGAAATGAGGATTTTAGGGATTTTAATGGGAAAGGATGGGAGACAAGTAAGAGAAAAAATGTGGGAGGAATTGATAACAGGAATAGAGCGAAGGTTAAATTTTTGGAGAATGAGGGCTTTAAATTTGAAAGGGAAGGTTTTAGTATTGAATGTTTTAATGGTTTCAAAGCTGTGGTACGTTTTATATGTGACAGAAATGCCTTTGTGGGTAGAAGGGAGGTTGAAGAAATGTTTTCTCTGTTTTTTGTGGGAGGGTAAACCATCGAGAATAGCATACAACACTTTATTAGGACCATTAGAAGAGGGTGGGTTGGGGTTAATGGACATTAAACAAAGGAAAAACTGCTTAAGAGTTAAAATAGTCAAAAAATTGTTGCAAGAAGAAAATGAAACAGAATGGAAGAAAGTTATGAAATATTTTTTAAACAAATGTGGGAATTTTAATTTGGGGGAGGATATTTTATGGATGAAAACAAAAAACTGGATGGCGGAAGGATTACCTGACTTTTATAAGGAAATTTTAAGTGCTTGGGGGGATTTCTTAACTGTAATAGATTATAATCTGAAAGGAAGAGAAAACATTTTAAACCAACCTCTGTTCTTAAACAAAAGTATTTTAAGAGATGGGAAAGAGATCTTTTTCAAAAAATGTGGGAATAACAAGGGTAAGAGATGTTTTGTATGAATTTCAAGAAGGGTTTTTACCATCACAATTTATAATGGATGCAATGGAGGAAGCAAAAGAGGACTGCAACAAACGAGAAATAGAAAATAAATACGAAATTGTCAAAAACGCAATACCGAAGGAATGGATTAAAAGAATAGAAAACATGGAGGAATGGAAGGAAGAGAAAGAAATTTATGTCAGACTGGAAGGGAAACTATGTAATTTTAAGGAGTGTAATGTTAAACGGTTTTATTGTTATTTTAGAGATGGTGTTTTTAAAGAACCAGTTGCTAACAATTTTTGGGTACAGAGAATTAAAGATCTGAAAAAAGAAAGTATATGGAGAAATATGAGGGGAAAGATAGTGGAAACCAAGCTGGAATGTTTAGAGTATTTTATAAGGCACAAAGTAATTTTTACCGAATGTATTTTAACTAAGATTGGAATGGAACAGAATGCAACATGTAAAGAATGCAAAGACGAAGACGAAGGAATTTTACACTTGTTTTTATACTGTAAAGAGTTGGAGGGCTTTTACAGAAAATGCAAAAAGATGATAAAAGAATTAATTGAGGACTGGGACGAAGAGGTAATAGAATGGAAGAGGATAGTGATGTTTGGATGGGAGGAAAATTGTCAAAGTAAAAAGTTTGTGAACCTGTTAATAATGTTGATAAAAAATGCAGTATGGGAAAGAAGAAATGTGGCCAAAAAAGGAAAAGTGGTGCTTGATGTTTGGAATGTTCTTAAAAGGAAAACAGAAAGATATATTGAAGGACTGTATTTGTATTTTAAGTATGAAAACATGTTGCAAAGCTTTTATGTTGTTTTTACTCCAAGGGTTTCTAAAGTTTTAAAAGATTTAGCATGGAATGTACCGGGAAGTGATTTGTTTTTTTAGGTTTTACTTTTACTCTATTTGTATTATATTTTTCATTTTTTAAACAGTTGTTTAAGCTTAAGTATATTGTACTGAGTACTTGTATTGTAAAGTGATGTATTGAAAGTGATGAAAGTTATGATGTATTTTTTGTATTTGGAAAATTTTCAATAAAAAAAAAAAGAGAAAAAAAAAAAAAAAAAAGTGGTAGAATTCTCGCTTCCCACGCGGGAGACCCGGGTCCGATTCCCGGCCAATGCAGAAAGTTAATTCAGATGTGCCAAATGTCTGGTTCTTTGTTATGTAACTTTTGCTAATCCACATTACTGACAGCGATTGTCAGCTCAAGGGCGATAATCTGGATTTATGAATCTTGTCATCACTGTTCAGCCCCAAATTATGTGCCCCTCGTTAAAGATGTTTTAACTCAAGATCAATAAGTGTTCCTCATCTTCCATCTCTTACGCGACCCATGAAGCATAACCTCACTCCCTGTTCGAACCGATCACACAAGGACGTGTCTTTTTGAGGTTGTCGAGCATTGGTGGTTCAGTGGTAGAATTCTCGCCTGTCACGCGGGAGACCCGGGTCCGATTCCCGGCCAATGCAGAAAGTTAATTTAGAGGTCTGAGGTTTTAAATTGAGATCAATACATGTTTCTCATCTTCCGTCTCTCACAACAATCCTGGAAAATACACTCACTCCTTGTGAGCATAGTTGCTGCTGCACGTGGGCGTTGTTGGTTCAGTGGTAGAATTCTCGCTTCCCACGCGGGAGACCCGGGTCCGATTCCCGGCCAATGCAGAAAGTTCATTCAGATGTGCCAAATGTCTGGTTCTTTGGAGCTTTGTTATGTAACTTTTGCTAATCCACATTACTGACAGCGATTGTCAGCTCAAGGGCGATAATCTGGATTTATGAATCTTGTCATCACTGTGCAGCCCCAAATTATGTGCCCCTCGTTAAAGATGTTTTAACTCAAGATCAATAAGTGTTCCTCATCTTCCATCTCTTACGCGACCCATGAAACATAACCTCACTCCCTGTTCGTATCGATCACACAAGTACGTGTCTTTTTGAGGTTGTCGAGCATTGGTGGTTCAGTGGTAGAATTCTCGCCTGCCCGGGTCCCGGGTCCCGGGTCCGTTTCCCGGCCAATGCAGAAAGTTAATTTAGAGGTCTGAGGTTTTAAATTGAGATCAATACATGTTTCTCATCTTCCGTCTCTCACAACAGTCCTGGAAAATACACTCACTCTTTGTGGGCATTGGTGGTTCAGTGGTAGAATTCACGCTTCCCACGCGGGACACCTGGGTCCGATTCCCGGCCAATGCAGAAAGTTAATTCAGATGTGCCAAATGTCTGGTTCTTTGAAGCTTTGTTATGTAACTTTTGCTAATCCACATTACTGACAGCGATTGTCAGCTCAAGGGCGATAATCTGGATTTATGAATCTTGTCATCACTGTGCAGCCCCAAATTATGTGCCCCTCGTTAAAGATGTTTTAACTCAAGATCAATAAGTGTTCCTCATCTTCCATCTCTTACGCGACCCTTGAAGCATAACCTCACTCCCTGTTCGTATCGATCACACAAGGACGTGTCTTTTTGAAGTTGTCGAGCATTGGTGGTTCAGTGGTAGAATTCTCGCCTGCCACGCGGGAGACCAGGGTCCGATTCCCGGCCAATGCAGAAAGTTAATTTAGAGGTCTGAGGTTTTAAATTGAGATCAATACATGTTTCTCATCTTCCGTCTCTCACAACAATCCTGGAAAATACACTCACTCCTTGTGAGCATAGTTGTTGCTGCACATGGGCATTGGTGGTTCAGTGGTAGAATTCTCGCTTCCCACGCGGGAGACCGGGGTCCGATTCCCGGCCAATGCAGAAAGTTAATTCAGATTTGCCAAATGTCTGGTTCTTTGAAGCTTTGTTATGTAACTTTTGCTAATCCACATTACTGACAGCGATTGTCAGCTCAAGGGCGATAATCTGGATTTATGAATCTTGTCATCACTGTGCAGCCCCAAATTATGTGCCCCTCGTTAAAGATGTTTTAACTCAAGATCAATAAGTGTTCCTCATCTTCCATCTCTTAAGCGACCCTTGAAGCATAACCTCACTCCCTGTTCGTATCGATCACACAAGGACGTGTCTTTTTGAAGTTGTCGAGCATTGGTGGTTCAGTGGTAGAATTCTCGCCGGCCACGCGGGAGACCAGGGTCCGATTCCCGGCCAATGCAGAAAGTTAATTTAGAGGTCTGAGATTTTAAATTGAGATCAATACATGTTTCTCATCTTCCGTCTCTCACAACAATCCTGGAAAATACACTCACTCCTTGTGGGCATTGGTGGTTCAGTGGTAGAATTCTCGCTTCCCACGCGGGAGACCCGGGTCCGATTCCCGGCCAAATCAGAAAGTTAATTCAGATGTGCCAAATGTCTGGTGCTTTGTTATGTAACTTTTGCTAATCCACAATAATGACAGCGATTGTCAGCTCAAGGGCGATAATCTGGATTTATGAATCTTGTCATCACTGTGCAGCCCCAAATTATGTGCCCCTCGTTAAAGATGTTTTAACTCAAGATCAATAAGTGTTCCTCATCTTCCATCTCTTACGCGACCCATGAAGCATAACCTCACTCCCTGTTTGTACCGATCACACAAGGACGTGTCTTTTTGAGGTTGTCGAGCATTGGTAGCTCAGTGGTAGAATTCTCGCCTGCCCCGCGGGAGACCCGGGTCAGATTCCCGGCCAATGCAAAAAGTTAATTTAGAGGTCTGAGGTTTTAAATTGACATCAATACATGTTTCTCATCTTCCGTCTCTCACAACAATCCTGGAAAATACACTCACTCCTTGTGAGCATAGTTGTTGCTGCACATGGGCATTGGTGGTTCAGTGGTAGAATTCTCGCTTCCCACGCGGGAGACCCTGGTCCGATTCCCGGTCAATGCAGAAAGTTAATTCAGATGTGCCAAATGTCTGGTTCTTTGAAGCTTTGTTATGTAACTTTTGCTAATCCACATTACTGATAGCGATTGTCAGCTCAAGGGCGATAATCTGGATTTATGAATCTTGTCATCACTTTGCAGCCCCAAATTATGTGCCCCTCGTTAAAGATGTTTTAACTCAAGATCAATAAGTGTTCCTCATCTTCCATCTCTTACGCGACCCATGAAGCATAACCTCACTCCCTGTTCGTATCGATCACACAAGGACGTGTCTTCTTGAAGTTGTCGAGCATTGGTGGTTCAGTGGTAGAATTCTCGCCTGCCACGCGGGAGACCCGGGTCCGATTCCCGGCCAATGCAGAAAGTTAATTTAGAGGTCTGAGGTTTTAAATTGACATCAATACATGTTTCTCATCTTCCGTCTCTCACAACAATCCTGGAAAATACACTCACTCCTTGTGAGCATAGTTGTTGCTGCACATGGGCATTGGTGGTTCAGTGGTAGAATTCTCGCTTCCCACGCGGGAGACCCTGGTCCGATTCCCGGTCAATGCAGAAAGTTAATTCAGATGTGCCAAATGTCTGGTTCTTTGAAGCTTTGTTATGTAACTTTTGCTAATCCACATTACTGATAGCGATTGTCAGCTCAAGGGCGATAATCTGGATTTATGAATCTTGTCATCACTGTGCAGCCCCAAATTATGTGCCCCTCGTTAAAGATGTTTTAACTCAAGATCAAAAGTGTTCCTCATCTTCCATCTCTTACGCGACCCATGAAGCATAACCTCACTCCCTGTTCGTATCGATCACACAAGGACGTGTCTTTTTGAAGTTGTCGAGCATTGGTGGTTCAGTGGTAGAATTCTCGCCTGCCACGCGGGAGACCCGGGTCCGATTCCCGGCCAATGCAGAAAGTTAATTTAGAGGTCTGAGGTTTTAAATTGAGATCAATACATGTTTCTCATCTTCCGTCTCTCACAACAATCCTGGAAAATACACTCACACCTTGTGAGCATAGTTGTTGCTGCACATGGGCATTGGTGGTTAAGTGGTAGAATTCTCGCTTCCCATGCGGGAGACGAGGGTCCGATTCCCGGCCAATGCAGAAAGTTAATTCAGATGTGCCAAATGTCTGGTTCTTTGAAGCTTTGTTATGTAACTTTTGCTAATCCACATTACTGACAGCGATTGTCAGCTCAAGGGCGATAATCTGGATTTATGAATCTTGTCATCACTGTTCAGCCCCAAATTATGTGCCCCTCGTTAAAGATGTTTTAACTCAAGATCAATAAGTGTTCCTCATCTTCCATCTCTTACGCGACCCATGAAGCATAACCTCACTCCCTGTTCGTACCGATCACACAAGGACGTGTCTTTTTGAGGTTGTCGAGCATTGGTGGTTCAGTGGTAGAATTCTCGCTTCCCACGCGGGAGACCCGGGTCCGATTCCCGGCCAATGCAGAAAGTTAATTTAGAGGTCTGAGGTTTTAAATTGAGATCAATACATGTTTCTCATCTTCCGTCTCTCACAACAATCCTGGAAAATACACTCACTCCTTGTGAGCATAGTTGTTGCTGCACATGGGCATTGGTGGTTCAGTGGTAGAATTCTCGCTTCCCAAGCGGGAGACCCGGGTCCGATTCCCGGCCAATGCAGAAAGTTAATTCAGATGTGCCAATGTCTGGTTCTTTGAAGCTTTGTTATGTAACTTTTGCTAATCCACATTACTGACAGCGATTGTCAGCTCAAGGGCGATAATCTGGATTTATGAATCTTGTCATCACTGTGCAGCCCCAAATTATGTGCCCCTCGTTAAAGATGTTTTAACTCAAGATCAATAAGTGTTCCTCATCTTCCATCTCTTACGCGACCCTTGAAGCATAACCTCACTCCCTGTTCGTATCGATCACACAAGGACGTGTCTTTTTGAAGTTGTCGAGGATTGGTGGTTCAGTAGTAGAATTCTCGCCTGCCACGCGGGAGACCCGGGTCCGATTCCCGGCCAATGCAGAAAGTTAATTTAGAGGTCTGAGGTTTTAAATTGAGATCAATACATGTTTCTCATCTTCCGTCTCTCACAACAATCCTGGAAAATACACTCACTCCTTGTGGGCATTGGTGGTTCAGTGGTAGAATTCTCGCTTCCCACGCGGGAGACCCGGGTCCGATTCCCAGCCAAATCAGAAAGTTAATTCAGATGTGCCAAATGTCTGGTGCTTTGTTATGTAACTTTTGCTAATCCACAATAATGACAGCGATTGTCAGCTCAAGGGCGATAATCTGGATTTATGAATCTTGTCATCACTGTGCAGCCCCAAATTATGTGCCCCTCGTTAAAGATGTTTTAACTCAAGATCAATAAGTGTTCCTCATCTTCCATCTCTTACGCGACCCATGAAGCATAACCTCACTCCCTGTTTGTACCGATCACACAAGGACGTGTCTTTTTGAGGTTGTCGAGCATTGGTGGTTCAGTTGTAGAATTCTCGCCTGCCACGCGGGAGACCCGGGTCCGATTCCCGGCCAATGCAAAAAGTTAATTTAGAGGTCTGAGGTTTTAAATTGACATCAATACATGTTTCTCATCTTCCGTCTCTCACAACAATCCTGGAAAATACACTCACTCCTTGTGAGCATAGTTGTTGCTGCACATGGGCATTGGTGGTTCAGTGGTAGAATTCTCGCTTCCCACGCGGGAGACCCTGGTCCGATTCCCGGTCAATGCAGAAAGTTAATTCAGATGTGCCAAATGTCTGGTTCTTTGAAGCTTTGTTATGTAACTTTTGCTAATCCACATTACTGATAGCGATTGTCAGCTCAAGGGCGATAATCTGGATTTATGAATCTTGTCATCACTTTGCAGCCCCAAATTATGTGCCCCTCGTTAAAGATGTTTTAACTCAAGATCAATAAGTGTTCCTCATCTTCCATCTCTTACGCGACCCATGAAGCATAACCTCACTCCCTGTTCGTATCGATCACACAAGGACGTGTCTTTTTGAAGTTGTCGAGCATTGGTGGTTCAGTGGTAGAATTCTCGCCTGCCACGCGGGAGACCCGGGTCCGATTCCCGGCCAATGCAGAAAGTTAATTTAGAGGTCTGAGGTTTTAAATTGACATCAATACATGTTTCTCATCTTCCGTCTCTCACAACAATCCTGGAAAATACACTCACTCCTTGTGAGCATAGTTGTTGCTGCACATGGGCATTGGTGGTTCAGTGGTAGAATTCTCGCTTCCCACGCGGGAGACCCTGGTCCGATTCCCGGTCAATGCAGAAAGTTAATTCAGATGTGCCAAATGTCTGGTTCTTTGAAGCTTTGTTATGTAACTTTTGCTAATCCACATTACTGATAGCGATTGTCAGCTCAAGGGCGATAATCTGGATTTATGAATCTTGTTATCACTGTGCAGCCCCAAATTATGTGCCCCTCGTTAAAGATGTTTTAACTCAAGATCAAAAGTGTTCCTCATCTTCCATCTCTTACGCGACCCTTGAAGCATAACCTCACTCCCTGTTCGTATCGATCACACAAGGACGTGTCTTTTTGAAGTTGTCGAGCATTGGTGGTTCAGTGGTAGAATTCTCGCCGGCCACGTGGGAGACCAGGGTCCGATTCCCGGCCAATGCAGAAAGTTAATTTAGAGGTCTGAGATTTTAAATTGAGATCAATACATGTTTCTCATCTTCCGTCTCTCACAACAATCCTGGAAAATACACTCACTCCTTGTGGGCATTGGTGGTTCAGTGGTAGAATTCTCGCTTCCCACGCGGGAGACCCGGGTCCGATTCCCGGCCAAATCAGAAAGTTAATTCAGATGTGCCAAATGTCTGGTGCTTTGTTATGTAACTTTTGCTAATCCACAATAATGACAGCGATTGTCAGCTCAAGGGCGATAATCTGGATTTATGAATCTTGTCATCACTGTGCAGCCCCAAATTATGTGCCCCTCGTTAAAGATGTTTTAACTCAAGATCAATAAGTGTTCCTCATCTTCCATCTCTTACGCGACCCATGAAGCATAACCTCACTCCCTGTTTGTACCGATCACACAAGGACGTGTCTTTTTGAGGTTGTCGAGCATTGGTGGTTCAGTGGTAGAATTCTCGCCTGCCCCGCGGGAGACCCGGGTCAGATTCCCGGCCAATGCAAAAAGTTAATTTAGAGGTCTGAGGTTTTAAATTGACATCAATACATTTTTCTCATCTTCCGTCTCTCACAACAATCCTGGAAAATACACTCACTCCTTGTGAGCATAGTTGTTGCTGCACATGGGCATTGGTGGTTCAGTGGTAGAATTCTCGCTTCCCACGCGGGAGACCCTGGTCCGATTCCCGGTCAATGCAGAAAGTTAATTCAGATGTGCCAAATGTCTGGTTCTTTGAAGCTTTGTTATGTAACTTTTGCTAATCCACATTACTGATAGCGATTGTCAGCTCAAGGGCGATAATCTGGATTTATGAATCTTGTCATCACTTTGCAGCCCCAAATTATGTGCCCCTCGTTAAAGATGTTTTAACTCAAGATCAATAAGTGTTCCTCATCTTCCATCTCTTACGCGACCCATGAAGCATAACCTCACTCCCTGTTCGTATCGATCACACAAGGACGTGTCTTCTTGAAGTTGTCGAGCATTGGTGGTTCAGTGGTAGAATTCTCGCCTGCCACGCGGGAGACCCGGGTCCGATTCCCGGCCAATGCAGAAAGTTAATTTAGAGGTCTGAGGTTTTAAATTGACATCAATACATGTTTCTCATCTTCCGTCTCTCACAACAATCCTGGAAAATACACTCACTCCTTGTGAGCATAGTTGTTGCTGCACATGGGCATTGGTGGTTCAGTGGTAGAATTCTCGCTTCCCACGCGGGAGACCCTGGTCCGATTCCCGGTTAATTCAGATGTGCCAAATGTCTGGTTCTTTGAAGCTTTGTTATGTAACTTTTGCTAATCCACATTACTGATAGCGATTGTCAGCTCAAGGGCGATAATCTGGATTTATGAATCTTGTCATCACTGTGCAGCCCCAAATTATGTGCCCCTCGTTAAAGATGTTTTAACTCAAGATCAAAAGTGTTCCTCATCTTCCATCTCTTACGCGACCCATGAAGCATAACCTCACTCCCTGTTCGTATCGATCACACAAGGACGTGTCTTTTTGAAGTTGTCGAGCATTGGTGGTTCAGTGGTAGAATTCTCGCCTGCCACGCGGGAGACCCGGGTCCGATTCCCGGCCAATGCAGAAAGTTAATTTAGAGGTCTGAGGTTTTAAATTGAGATCAATACATGTTTCTCATCTTCCGTCTCTCACAACAATCCTGGAAAATACACTCACACCTTGTGAGCATAGTTGTTGCTGCACATGGGCATTGGTGGTTAAGTGGTAGAATTCTCGCTTCCCATGCGGGAGACGAGGGTCCGATTCCCGGCCAATGCAGAAAGTTAATTCAGATGTGCCAAATGTCTGGTTCTTTGAAGCTTTGTTATGTAACTTTTGCTAATCCACATTACTGACAGCGATTGTCAGCTCAAGGGCGATAATTTGGATTTATGAATCTTGTCATCACTGTTCAGCCCCAAATTATGTACCCCTCGTTAAAGATGTTTTAACTCAAGATCAATAAGTGTTCCTCATCTTCCATCTCTTACGCGACCCATGAAGCATAACCTCACTCCCTGTTCGTACCGATCACACAAGGACGTGTCTTTTTGAGGTTTTCGAGCATTGGTGGTTCAGTGGTAGAATTCTCGCTTCCCACGCGGGAGACCCGGGTCCGATTCCCGGCCAATGCAGAAAGTTAATTTAGAGGTCTGAGGTTTTAAATTGAGATCAATACATGTTTCTCATCTTCCGTCTCTCACAACAATCCTGGAAAATACACTCACTCCTTGTGAGCATAGTTGTTGCTGCACATGGGCATTGGTGGTTCAGTGGTAGAATTCTCGCTTCCCAAGCGGGAGACCTGGGTCCGATTCCCGGCCAATGCAGAAAGTTAATTCAGATGTGCCAATGTCTGGTTCTTTGAAGCTTTGTTATGTAACTTTTGCTAATCCACATTACTGACAGCGATTGTCAGCTCAAGGGCGATAATCTGGATTTATGAATCTTGTCATCACTGTGCAGCCCCAAATTATGTGCCCCTCGTTAAAGATGTTTTAACTCAAGATCAATAAGTGTTCCTCATCTTCCATCTCTTACGCGACCCTTGAAGCATAACCTCACTCCCTGTTCGTATCGATCACACAAGGACGTGTCTTTTTGAAGTTGTCGAGGATTGGTGGTTCAGTGGTAGAATTCTCGCCTGCCACGCGGGAGACCCGGGTCCGATTCCCGGCCAATGCAGAAAGTTAATTTAGAGGTCTGAGGTTTTAAATTGAGATCAATACATGTTTCTCATCTTCCGTCTCTCACAACAATCCTGGAAAATACACTCACTCCTTGTGGGCATTGGTGGTTCAGTGGTAGAATTCTCGCTTCCCACGCGGGAGACCAGGGTCCGATTCCCAGCCAAATCAGAAAGTTAATTCAGATGTGCCAAATGTCTGGTGCTTTGTTATGTAACTTTTGCTAATCCACAATAATGACAGCGATTGTCAGCTCAAGGGCGATAATCTGGATTTATGAATCTTGTCATCACTGTGCAGCCCCAAATTATGTGCCCCTCGTTAAAGATGTTTTAACTCAAGATCAATAAGTGTTCCTCATCTTCCATCTCTTACGCGACCCATGAAGCATAACCTCACTCCCTGTTTGTACCGATCACACAAGGACGTGTCTTTTTGAGGTTGTCGAGCATTGGTGGTTCAGTTGTAGAATTCTCGCCTGCCACGCGGGAGACCCGGGTCCGATTCCCGGCCAATGCAAAAAGTTAATTTAGAGGTCTGAGGTTTTAAATTGACATCAATACATGTTTCTCATCTTCCGTCTCTCACAACAATCCTGGAAAATACACTCACTCCTTGTGAGCATAGTTGTTGCTGCACATGGGCATTGGTGGTTCAGTGGTAGAATTCTCGCTTCCCACGCGGGAGACCCTGGTCCGATTCCCGGTCAATGCAGAAAGTTAATTCAGATGTGCCAAATGTCTGGTTCTTTGAAGCTTTGTTATGTAACTTTTGCTAATCCACATTACTGATAGCGATTGTCAGCTCAAGGGCGATAATCTGGATTTATGAATCTTGTCATCACTTTGCAGCCCCAAATTATGTGCCCCTCGTTAAAGATGTTTTAACTCAAGATCAATAAGTGTTCCTCATCTTCCATCTCTTACGCGACCCATGAAGCATAACCTCACTCCCTGTTCGTATCGATCACACAAGGACGTGTCTTCTTGAAGTTGTCGAGCATTGGTGGTTCAGTGGTAGAATTCTCGCCTGCCACGCGGGAGACCCGGGTCCGATTCCCGGCCAATGCAGAAAGTTAATTTAGAGGTCTGAGGTTTTAAATTGACATCAATACATGTTTCTCATCTTCCGTCTCTCACAACAATCCTGGAAAATACACTCACTCCTTGTGAGCATAGTTGCTGCTGCACGTGGGCGTTGTTGGTTCAGTGGTAGAATTCTCACTTCCCACGCGGGAGACCCGGGTCCGATTCCCGGCCAATGCAGAAAGTTAATTCAGATGTGCCAAATGTCTGGTTCTTTGGAGCTTTGTTATGTAACTTTTGCTAATCCACATTACTGACAGCGATTGTCAGCTCAAGGGCGATAATCTGGATTTATGAATCTTGTCATCACTGTGCAGCCCCAAATTATGTGCCCCTCGTTAAAGATGTTTTAACTCAAGATCAATAAGTGTTCCTCATCTTCCATCTCTTACGCGACCCATGAAACATAACCTCACTCCCTGTTCGTATCGATCACACAAGTACGTGTCTTTTTGAGGTTATCGAGCATTGGTGGTTCAGTGGTAGAATTCTCGCCTGCCCGGGTCCCGGGTCCGTTTCCCGGCCAATGCAGAAAGTTAATTTAGAGGTCTGAGGTTTTAAATTGAGATCAATACATGTTTCTCATCTTCCGTCTCTCACAACAATCCTGGAAAATACACTCACTCCTTGTGAGCATAGTTGTTGCTGCACATGGGCATTGGTGGTTCAGTGGTAGAATTCTCGCTTCCCATGCGGGAGTCCCGTGTCCGATTCCCGGCCAATGCAGAAAGTTCATTCAGATGTGCCAAATGTCTGGTTCTTTGAAGCTTTGTTATGTAACTTTTGCTAATCCACATTACTGACAGCGATTGTCAGCTCAAGGGCGATAATCTGGATTTATGAATCTTGTCATCACTGTGCAGCCCCAAATTATGTGCCCCTCGTTAAAGATGTTTTAACTCAAGATCAATAAGTGTTCCTCATCTTCCATCTCTTACGCGACCCATGAAGCATAACCTCACTCCCTGTTCGTATCGATCACACAAGGAAGTGTCTTTTTGAAGTTGTCGAGCATTGGTGGTTCAGTGGTAGAATTCTCGCCTGCCACGCGGGAGACCCGGGTCCGATTCCCGGCCAATGCAGAAAGTTAATTTAGAGGTCTGAGGTTTTAAATTGAGATCAATACATGTTTCTCATCTTCCGTCTCTCACAACAATCCTGGAAAATACACTCACTCCTTGTGAGCATAGTTGTTGCTGCACATGGGCATTGGTGGTTCAGTGGTAGAATTCTCGCTTCCCAAGCGGGAGACCCGGGTCCGATTCCCGGCCAATGCAGAAAGTTAATTCAGATGTGCCAATGTCTGGTTCTTTGAAGCTTTGTTATGTAACTTTTGCTAATCCACATTACTGACAGCGATTGTCAGCTCAAGGGCGATAATCTGGATTTATGAATCTTGTCATCACTGTGCAGCCCCAAATTATGTGCCCCTCGTTAAAGATGTTTTAACTCAAGATCAATAAGTGTTCCTCATCTTCCATCTCTTACGCGACCCATGAAGCATAACCTCACTCCCTGTTCGTAACGATCACACAAGGACGTGTCTTTTTGTAGTTGTCGAGCATTGGTGGTTCAGTGGTAGAATTCTCGCCCGCCACGCGGGAGACCGGGGTCCGATTCCCGGCCAATGCAGAAAGTTAATTTAGAGGTCTGAGGTTTTAAATTGAGATCAATACATGTTTCTCATCTTCCGTCTCTCACAACAGTCCTGGAAAATACACTCACTCTTTGTGGGCATTGGTGGTTCAGTGGTAGAATTCTCGCTTCCCACGCGGGACACCCGGGTCCGATTCCCGGCCAATGCAGAAAGTTAATTCAGATGTGCCAAATGTCTGGTTCTTTGAAGCTTTGTTATGTAACTTTTGCTAATCCACATTACTGACAGCGATTGTCAGCTCAAGGGCGATAATCTGGATTTATGAATCTTGTCATCACTGTGCAGCCCCAAATTATGTGCCCCTCGTTAAAGATGTTTTAACTCAAGATCAATAAGTGTTCCTCATCTTCCATCTCTTACGCGACCCTTGAAGCATAACCTCACTCCCTGTTCGTATCGATCACACAAGGACGTGTCTTTTTGAAGTTGTCGAGCATTGGTGGTTCAGTGGTAGAATTCTCGCCTGCCACGCGGGAGACCAGGGTCCGATTCCCGGCCAATGCAGAAAGTTAATTTAGAGGTCTGAGGTTTTAAATTGAGATCAATACATGTTTCTCATCTTCCGTCTCTCACAACAATCCTGGAAAATACACTCACTCCTTGTGGGCATTGGTGGTTCAGTGGTAGAATTCTCGCTTCCCACGCGGGAGACCCGGGTCCGATTCCCGGCCAATGCAGAAAGTTAATTCAGATGTGCCAAATGTCTGGTTCTTTGAAGCTTTGTTATGTAACTTTTGCTAATCCACATTACTGACAGCGATTGTCAGCTCAAGGGCGATAATCTGGATTTATGAATCTTGTCATCACTGTGCAGCCCCAAATTATGTGCCCCTCGTTAAAGATGTTTTAACTCAAGATCAATAAGTGTTCCTCATCTTCCATCTCTTACGCGACCCTTGAAGCATAACCTCACTCCCTGTTCGTATCGATCACACAAGGACGTGTCTTTTTGAAGTTGTCGAGCATTGGTGGTTCAGTGGTAGAATTCTCGCCTGCCACGCGGGAGACCAGGGTCCGATTCCCGGCCAATGCAGAAAGTTAATTTAGAGGTCTGAGGTTTTAAATTGAGATCAATACATGTTTCTCATCTTCCGTCTCTCACAACAATCCTGGAAAATACACTCACTCCTTGTGAGCATAGTTGTTGCTGCACATGGGCATTGGTGGTTCAGTGGTAGAATTCTCGCTTCCCACGCGGGAGACCGGGGTCCGATTCCCGGCCAATGCAGAAAGTTAATTCAGATTTGCCAAATGTCTGGTTCTTTGAAGCTTTGTTATGTAACTTTTGCTAATCCACATTACTGACAGCGATTGTCAGCTCAAGGGCGATAATCTGGATTTATGAATCTTGTCATCACTGTGCAGCCCCAAATTATGTGCCCCTCGTTAAAGATGTTTTAACTCAAGATCAATAAGTGTTCCTCATCTTCCATCTCTTAAGCGACCCTTGAAGCATAACCTCACTCCCTGTTCGTATCGATCACACAAGGACGTGTCTTTTTGAAGTTGTCGAGCATTGGTGGTTCAGTGGTAGAATTCTCGCCGGCCACGCGGGAGACCAGGGTCCGATTCCCGGCCAATGCAGAAAGTTAATTTAGAGGTCTGAGATTTTAAATTGAGATCAATACATGTTTCTCATCTTCCGTCTCTCACAACAATCCTGGAAAATACACTCACTCCTTGTGGGCATTGGTGGTTCAGTGGTAGAATTCTCGCTTCCCACGCGGGAGACCCGGGTCCGATTCCCGGCCAAATCAGAAAGTTAATTCAGATGTGCCAAATGTCTGGTGCTTTGTTATGTAACTTTTGCTAATCCACAATAATGACAGCGATTGTCAGCTCAAGGGCGATAATCTGGATTTATGAATCTTGTCATCACTGTGCAGCCCCAAATTATGTGCCCCTCGTTAAAGATGTTTTAACTCAAGATCAATAAGTGTTCCTCATCTTCCATCTCTTACGCGACCCATGAAGCATAACCTCACTCCCTGTTTGTACCGATCACACAAGGACGTGTCTTTTTGAGGTTGTCGAGCATTGGTAGCTCAGTGGTAGAATTCTCGCCTGCCCCGCGGGAGACCCGGGTCAGATTCCCGGCCAATGCAAAAAGTTAATTTAGAGGTCTGAGGTTTTAAATTGACATCAATACATGTTTCTCATCTTCCGTCTCTCACAACAATCCTGGAAAATACACTCACTCCTTGTGAGCATAGTTGTTGCTGCACATGGGCATTGGTGGTTCAGTGGTAGAATTCTCGCTTCCCACGCGGGAGACCCTGGTCCGATTCCCGGTCAATGCAGAAAGTTAATTCAGATGTGCCAAATGTCTGGTTCTTTGAAGCTTTGTTATGTAACTTTTGCTAATCCACATTACTGATAGCGATTGTCAGCTCAAGGGCGATAATCTGGATTTATGAATCTTGTCATCACTTTGCAGCCCCAAATTATGTGCCCCTCGTTAAAGATGTTTTAACTCAAGATCAATAAGTGTTCCTCATCTTCCATCTCTTACGCGACCCATGAAGCATAACCTCACTCCCTGTTCGTATCGATCACACAAGGACGTGTCTTCTTGAAGTTGTCGAGCATTGGTGGTTCAGTGGTAGAATTCTCGCCTGCCACGCGGGAGACCCGGGTCCGATTCCCGGCCAATGCAGAAAGTTAATTTAGAGGTCTGAGGTTTTAAATTGACATCAATACATGTTTCTCATCTTCCGTCTCTCACAACAATCCTGGAAAATACACTCACTCCTTGTGAGCATAGTTGTTGCTGCACATGGGCATTGGTGGTTCAGTGGTAGAATTCTCGCTTCCCACGCGGGAGACCCTGGTCCGATTCCCGGTCAATGCAGAAAGTTAATTCAGATGTGCCAAATGTCTGGTTCTTTGAAGCTTTGTTATGTAACTTTTGCTAATCCACATTACTGATAGCGATTGTCAGCTCAAGGGCGATAATCTGGATTTATGAATCTTGTCATCACTGTGCAGCCCCAAATTATGTGCCCCTCGTTAAAGATGTTTTAACTCAAGATCAAAAGTGTTCCTCATCTTCCATCTCTTACGCGACCCATGAAGCATAACCTCACTCCCTGTTCGTATCGATCACACAAGGACGTGTCTTTTTGAAGTTGTCGAGCATTGGTGGTTCAGTGGTAGAATTCTCGCCTGCCACGCGGGAGACCCGGGTCCGATTCCCGGCCAATGCAGAAAGTTAATTTAGAGGTCTGAGGTTTTAAATTGAGATCAATACATGTTTCTCATCTTCCGTCTCTCACAACAATCCTGGAAAATACACTCACACCTTGTGAGCATAGTTGTTGCTGCACATGGGCATTGGTGGTTAAGTGGTAGAATTCTCGCTTCCCATGCGGGAGACGAGGGTCCGATTCCCGGCCAATGCAGAAAGTTAATTCAGATGTGCCAAATGTCTGGTTCTTTGAAGCTTTGTTATGTAACTTTTGCTAATCCACATTACTGACAGCGATTGTCAGCTCAAGGGCGATAATCTGGATTTATGAATCTTGTCATCACTGTTCAGCCCCAAATTATGTGCCCCTCGTTAAAGATGTTTTAACTCAAGATCAATAAGTGTTCCTCATCTTCCATCTCTTACGCGACCCATGAAGCATAACCTCACTCCCTGTTCGTACCGATCACACAAGGACGTGTCTTTTTGAGGTTGTCGAGCATTGGTGGTTCAGTGGTAGAATTCTCGCTTCCCACGCGGGAGACCCGGGTCCGATTCCCGGCCAATGCAGAAAGTTAATTTAGAGGTCTGAGGTTTTAAATTGAGATCAATACATGTTTCTCATCTTCCGTCTCTCACAACAATCCTGGAAAATACACTCACTCCTTGTGAGCATAGTTGTTGCTGCACATGGGCATTGGTGGTTCAGTGGTAGAATTCTCGCTTCCCAAGCGGGAGACCCGGGTCCGATTCCCGGCCAATGCAGAAAGTTAATTCAGATGTGCCAATGTCTGGTTCTTTGAAGCTTTGTTATGTAACTTTTGCTAATCCACATTACTGACAGCGATTGTCAGCTCAAGGGCGATAATCTGGATTTATGAATCTTGTCATCACTGTGCAGCCCCAAATTATGTGCCCCTCGTTAAAGATGTTTTAACTCAAGATCAATAAGTGTTCCTCATCTTCCATCTCTTACGCGACCCTTGAAGCATAACCTCACTCCCTGTTCGTATCGATCACACAAGGACGTGTCTTTTTGAAGTTGTCGAGGATTGGTGGTTCAGTAGTAGAATTCTCGCCTGCCACGCGGGAGACCCGGGTCCGATTCCCGGCCAATGCAGAAAGTTAATTTAGAGGTCTGAGGTTTTAAATTGAGATCAATACATGTTTCTCATCTTCCGTCTCTCACAACAATCCTGGAAAATACACTCACTCCTTGTGGGCATTGGTGGTTCAGTGGTAGAATTCTCGCTTCCCACGCGGGAGACCCGGGTCCGATTCCCAGCCAAATCAGAAAGTTAATTCAGATGTGCCAAATGTCTGGTGCTTTGTTATGTAACTTTTGCTAATCCACAATAATGACAGCGATTGTCAGCTCAAGGGCGATAATCTGGATTTATGAATCTTGTCATCACTGTGCAGCCCCAAATTATGTGCCCCTCGTTAAAGATGTTTTAACTCAAGATCAATAAGTGTTCCTCATCTTCCATCTCTTACGCGACCCATGAAGCATAACCTCACTCCCTGTTTGTACCGATCACACAAGGACGTGTCTTTTTGAGGTTGTCGAGCATTGGTGGTTCAGTTGTAGAATTCTCGCCTGCCACGCGGGAGACCCGGGTCCGATTCCCGGCCAATGCAAAAAGTTAATTTAGAGGTCTGAGGTTTTAAATTGACATCAATACATGTTTCTCATCTTCCGTCTCTCACAACAATCCTGGAAAATACACTCACTCCTTGTGAGCATAGTTGTTGCTGCACATGGGCATTGGTGGTTCAGTGGTAGAATTCTCGCTTCCCACGCGGGAGACCCTGGTCCGATTCCCGGTCAATGCAGAAAGTTAATTCAGATGTGCCAAATGTCTGGTTCTTTGAAGCTTTGTTATGTAACTTTTGCTAATCCACATTACTGATAGCGATTGTCAGCTCAAGGGCGATAATCTGGATTTATGAATCTTGTCATCACTTTGCAGCCCCAAATTATGTGCCCCTCGTTAAAGATGTTTTAACTCAAGATCAATAAGTGTTCCTCATCTTCCATCTCTTACGCGACCCATGAAGCATAACCTCACTCCCTGTTCGTATCGATCACACAAGGACGTGTCTTTTTGAAGTTGTCGAGCATTGGTGGTTCAGTGGTAGAATTCTCGCCTGCCACGCGGGAGACCCGGGTCCGATTCCCGGCCAATGCAGAAAGTTAATTTAGAGGTCTGAGGTTTTAAATTGACATCAATACATGTTTCTCATCTTCCGTCTCTCACAACAATCCTGGAAAATACACTCACTCCTTGTGAGCATAGTTGTTGCTGCACATGGGCATTGGTGGTTCAGTGGTAGAATTCTCGCTTCCCACGCGGGAGACCCTGGTCCGATTCCCGGTCAATGCAGAAAGTTAATTCAGATGTGCCAAATGTCTGGTTCTTTGAAGCTTTGTTATGTAACTTTTGCTAATCCACATTACTGATAGCGATTGTCAGCTCAAGGGCGATAATCTGGATTTATGAATCTTGTTATCACTGTGCAGCCCCAAATTATGTGCCCCTCGTTAAAGATGTTTTAACTCAAGATCAAAAGTGTTCCTCATCTTCCATCTCTTACGCGACCCTTGAAGCATAACCTCACTCCCTGTTCGTATCGATCACACAAGGACGTGTCTTTTTGAAGTTGTCGAGCATTGGTGGTTCAGTGGTAGAATTCTCGCCGGCCACGTGGGAGACCAGGGTCCGATTCCCGGCCAATGCAGAAAGTTAATTTAGAGGTCTGAGATTTTAAATTGAGATCAATACATGTTTCTCATCTTCCGTCTCTCACAACAATCCTGGAAAATACACTCACTCCTTGTGGGCATTGGTGGTTCAGTGGTAGAATTCTCGCTTCCCACGCGGGAGACCCGGGTCCGATTCCCGGCCAAATCAGAAAGTTAATTCAGATGTGCCAAATGTCTGGTGCTTTGTTATGTAACTTTTGCTAATCCACAATAATGACAGCGATTGTCAGCTCAAGGGCGATAATCTGGATTTATGAATCTTGTCATCACTGTGCAGCCCCAAATTATGTGCCCCTCGTTAAAGATGTTTTAACTCAAGATCAATAAGTGTTCCTCATCTTCCATCTCTTACGCGACCCATGAAGCATAACCTCACTCCCTGTTTGTACCGATCACACAAGGACGTGTCTTTTTGAGGTTGTCGAGCATTGGTGGTTCAGTGGTAGAATTCTCGCCTGCCCCGCGGGAGACCCGGGTCAGATTCCCGGCCAATGCAAAAAGTTAATTTAGAGGTCTGAGGTTTTAAATTGACATCAATACATTTTTCTCATCTTCCGTCTCTCACAACAATCCTGGAAAATACACTCACTCCTTGTGAGCATAGTTGTTGCTGCACATGGGCATTGGTGGTTCAGTGGTAGAATTCTCGCTTCCCACGCGGGAGACCCTGGTCCGATTCCCGGTCAATGCAGAAAGTTAATTCAGATGTGCCAAATGTCTGGTTCTTTGAAGCTTTGTTATGTAACTTTTGCTAATCCACATTACTGATAGCGATTGTCAGCTCAAGGGCGATAATCTGGATTTATGAATCTTGTCATCACTTTGCAGCCCCAAATTATGTGCCCCTCGTTAAAGATGTTTTAACTCAAGATCAATAAGTGTTCCTCATCTTCCATCTCTTACGCGACCCATGAAGCATAACCTCACTCCCTGTTCGTATCGATCACACAAGGACGTGTCTTCTTGAAGTTGTCGAGCATTGGTGGTTCAGTGGTAGAATTCTCGCCTGCCACGCGGGAGACCCGGGTCCGATTCCCGGCCAATGCAGAAAGTTAATTTAGAGGTCTGAGGTTTTAAATTGACATCAATACATGTTTCTCATCTTCCGTCTCTCACAACAATCCTGGAAAATACACTCACTCCTTGTGAGCATAGTTGTTGCTGCACATGGGCATTGGTGGTTCAGTGGTAGAATTCTCGCTTCCCACGCGGGAGACCCTGGTCCGATTCCCGGTTAATTCAGATGTGCCAAATGTCTGGTTCTTTGAAGCTTTGTTATGTAACTTTTGCTAATCCACATTACTGATAGCGATTGTCAGCTCAAGGGCGATAATCTGGATTTATGAATCTTGTCATCACTGTGCAGCCCCAAATTATGTGCCCCTCGTTAAAGATGTTTTAACTCAAGATCAAAAGTGTTCCTCATCTTCCATCTCTTACGCGACCCATGAAGCATAACCTCACTCCCTGTTCGTATCGATCACACAAGGACGTGTCTTTTTGAAGTTGTCGAGCATTGGTGGTTCAGTGGTAGAATTCTCGCCTGCCACGCGGGAGACCCGGGTCCGATTCCCGGCCAATGCAGAAAGTTAATTTAGAGGTCTGAGGTTTTAAATTGAGATCAATACATGTTTCTCATCTTCCGTCTCTCACAACAATCCTGGAAAATACACTCACACCTTGTGAGCATAGTTGTTGCTGCACATGGGCATTGGTGGTTAAGTGGTAGAATTCTCGCTTCCCATGCGGGAGACGAGGGTCCGATTCCCGGCCAATGCAGAAAGTTAATTCAGATGTGCCAAATGTCTGGTTCTTTGAAGCTTTGTTATGTAACTTTTGCTAATCCACATTACTGACAGCGATTGTCAGCTCAAGGGCGATAATTTGGATTTATGAATCTTGTCATCACTGTTCAGCCCCAAATTATGTACCCCTCGTTAAAGATGTTTTAACTCAAGATCAATAAGTGTTCCTCATCTTCCATCTCTTACGCGACCCATGAAGCATAACCTCACTCCCTGTTCGTACCGATCACACAAGGACGTGTCTTTTTGAGGTTTTCGAGCATTGGTGGTTCAGTGGTAGAATTCTCGCTTCCCACGCGGGAGACCCGGGTCCGATTCCCGGCCAATGCAGAAAGTTAATTTAGAGGTCTGAGGTTTTAAATTGAGATCAATACATGTTTCTCATCTTCCGTCTCTCACAACAATCCTGGAAAATACACTCACTCCTTGTGAGCATAGTTGTTGCTGCACATGGGCATTGGTGGTTCAGTGGTAGAATTCTCGCTTCCCAAGCGGGAGACCTGGGTCCGATTCCCGGCCAATGCAGAAAGTTAATTCAGATGTGCCAATGTCTGGTTCTTTGAAGCTTTGTTATGTAACTTTTGCTAATCCACATTACTGACAGCGATTGTCAGCTCAAGGGCGATAATCTGGATTTATGAATCTTGTCATCACTGTGCAGCCCCAAATTATGTGCCCCTCGTTAAAGATGTTTTAACTCAAGATCAATAAGTGTTCCTCATCTTCCATCTCTTACGCGACCCTTGAAGCATAACCTCACTCCCTGTTCGTATCGATCACACAAGGACGTGTCTTTTTGAAGTTGTCGAGGATTGGTGGTTCAGTGGTAGAATTCTCGCCTGCCACGCGGGAGACCCGGGTCCGATTCCCGGCCAATGCAGAAAGTTAATTTAGAGGTCTGAGGTTTTAAATTGAGATCAATACATGTTTCTCATCTTCCGTCTCTCACAACAATCCTGGAAAATACACTCACTCCTTGTGGGCATTGGTGGTTCAGTGGTAGAATTCTCGCTTCCCACGCGGGAGACCAGGGTCCGATTCCCAGCCAAATCAGAAAGTTAATTCAGATGTGCCAAATGTCTGGTGCTTTGTTATGTAACTTTTGCTAATCCACAATAATGACAGCGATTGTCAGCTCAAGGGCGATAATCTGGATTTATGAATCTTGTCATCACTGTGCAGCCCCAAATTATGTGCCCCTCGTTAAAGATGTTTTAACTCAAGATCAATAAGTGTTCCTCATCTTCCATCTCTTACGCGACCCATGAAGCATAACCTCACTCCCTGTTTGTACCGATCACACAAGGACGTGTCTTTTTGAGGTTGTCGAGCATTGGTGGTTCAGTTGTAGAATTCTCGCCTGCCACGCGGGAGACCCGGGTCCGATTCCCGGCCAATGCAAAAAGTTAATTTAGAGGTCTGAGGTTTTAAATTGACATCAATACATGTTTCTCATCTTCCGTCTCTCACAACAATCCTGGAAAATACACTCACTCCTTGTGAGCATAGTTGTTGCTGCACATGGGCATTGGTGGTTCAGTGGTAGAATTCTCGCTTCCCACGCGGGAGACCCTGGTCCGATTCCCGGTCAATGCAGAAAGTTAATTCAGATGTGCCAAATGTCTGGTTCTTTGAAGCTTTGTTATGTAACTTTTGCTAATCCACATTACTGATAGCGATTGTCAGCTCAAGGGCGATAATCTGGATTTATGAATCTTGTCATCACTTTGCAGCCCCAAATTATGTGCCCCTCGTTAAAGATGTTTTAACTCAAGATCAATAAGTGTTCCTCATCTTCCATCTCTTACGCGACCCATGAAGCATAACCTCACTCCCTGTTCGTATCGATCACACAAGGACGTGTCTTCTTGAAGTTGTCGAGCATTGGTGGTTCAGTGGTAGAATTCTCGCCTGCCACGCGGGAGACCCGGGTCCGATTCCCGGCCAATGCAGAAAGTTAATTTAGAGGTCTGAGGTTTTAAATTGACATCAATACATGTTTCTCATCTTCCGTCTCTCACAACAATCCTGGAAAATACACTCACTCCTTGTGAGCATAGTTGCTGCTGCACGTGGGCGTTGTTGGTTCAGTGGTAGAATTCTCACTTCCCACGCGGGAGACCCGGGTCCGATTCCCGGCCAATGCAGAAAGTTAATTCAGATGTGCCAAATGTCTGGTTCTTTGGAGCTTTGTTATGTAACTTTTGCTAATCCACATTACTGACAGCGATTGTCAGCTCAAGGGCGATAATCTGGATTTATGAATCTTGTCATCACTGTGCAGCCCCAAATTATGTGCCCCTCGTTAAAGATGTTTTAACTCAAGATCAATAAGTGTTCCTCATCTTCCATCTCTTACGCGACCCATGAAACATAACCTCACTCCCTGTTCGTATCGATCACACAAGTACGTGTCTTTTTGAGGTTATCGAGCATTGGTGGTTCAGTGGTAGAATTCTCGCCTGCCCGGGTCCCGGGTCCGTTTCCCGGCCAATGCAGAAAGTTAATTTAGAGGTCTGAGGTTTTAAATTGAGATCAATACATGTTTCTCATCTTCCGTCTCTCACAACAATCCTGGAAAATACACTCACTCCTTGTGAGCATAGTTGTTGCTGCACATGGGCATTGGTGGTTCAGTGGTAGAATTCTCGCTTCCCATGCGGGAGTCCCGTGTCCGATTCCCGGCCAATGCAGAAAGTTCATTCAGATGTGCCAAATGTCTGGTTCTTTGAAGCTTTGTTATGTAACTTTTGCTAATCCACATTACTGACAGCGATTGTCAGCTCAAGGGCGATAATCTGGATTTATGAATCTTGTCATCACTGTGCAGCCCCAAATTATGTGCCCCTCGTTAAAGATGTTTTAACTCAAGATCAATAAGTGTTCCTCATCTTCCATCTCTTACGCGACCCATGAAGCATAACCTCACTCCCTGTTCGTATCGATCACACAAGGAAGTGTCTTTTTGAAGTTGTCGAGCATTGGTGGTTCAGTGGTAGAATTCTCGCCTGCCACGCGGGAGACCCGGGTCCGATTCCCGGCCAATGCAGAAAGTTAATTTAGAGGTCTGAGGTTTTAAATTGAGATCAATACATGTTTCTCATCTTCCGTCTCTCACAACAATCCTGGAAAATACACTCACTCCTTGTGAGCATAGTTGTTGCTGCACATGGGCATTGGTGGTTCAGTGGTAGAATTCTCGCTTCCCAAGCGGGAGACCCGGGTCCGATTCCCGGCCAATGCAGAAAGTTAATTCAGATGTGCCAATGTCTGGTTCTTTGAAGCTTTGTTATGTAACTTTTGCTAATCCACATTACTGACAGCGATTGTCAGCTCAAGGGCGATAATCTGGATTTATGAATCTTGTCATCACTGTGCAGCCCCAAATTATGTGCCCCTCGTTAAAGATGTTTTAACTCAAGATCAATAAGTGTTCCTCATCTTCCATCTCTTACGCGACCCATGAAGCATAACCTCACTCCCTGTTCGTAACGATCACACAAGGACGTGTCTTTTTGTAGTTGTCGAGCATTGGTGGTTCAGTGGTAGAATTCTCGCCCGCCACGCGGGAGACCGGGGTCCGATTCCCGGCCAATGCAGAAAGTTAATTTAGAGGTCTGAGGTTTTAAATTGAGATCAATACATGTTTCTCATCTTCCGTCTCTCACAACAGTCCTGGAAAATACACTCACTCTTTGTGGGCATTGGTGGTTCAGTGGTAGAATTCTCGCTTCCCACGCGGGACACCCGGGTCCGATTCCCGGCCAATGCAGAAAGTTAATTCAGATGTGCCAAATGTCTGGTTCTTTGAAGCTTTGTTATGTAACTTTTGCTAATCCACATTACTGACAGCGATTGTCAGCTCAAGGGCGATAATCTGGATTTATGAATCTTGTCATCACTGTGCAGCCCCAAATTATGTGCCCCTCGTTAAAGATGTTTTAACTCAAGATCAATAAGTGTTCCTCATCTTCCATCTCTTACGCGACCCTTGAAGCATAACCTCACTCCCTGTTCGTATCGATCACACAAGGACGTGTCTTTTTGAAGTTGTCGAGCATTGGTGGTTCAGTGGTAGAATTCTCGCCTGCCACGCGGGAGACCAGGGTCCGATTCCCGGCCAATGCAGAAAGTTAATTTAGAGGTCTGAGGTTTTAAATTGAGATCAATACATGTTTCTCATCTTCCGTCTCTCACAACAATCCTGGAAAATACACTCACTCCTTGTGGGCATTGGTGGTTCAGTGGTAGAATTCTCGCTTCCCACGCGGGAGACCCGGGTCCGATTCCCGGCCAATGCAGAAAGTTAATTCAGATGTGCCAAATGTCTGGTTCTTTGAAGCTTTGTTATGTAACTTTTGCTAATCCACATTACTGACAGCGATTGTCAGCTCAAGGGCGATAATCTGGATTTATGAATCTTGTCATCACTGTGCAGCCCCAAATTATGTGCCCCTCGTTAAAGATGTTTTAACTCAAGATCAAAAAGTGTTCCTCATCTTCCATCTCTTACGCGACCCATGAAGCATAACCTCACTCCCTGTTCGTATCGATCACACAAGGACGTGTCTTTTTGAAGTTGTCGAGCATTGGTGGTTCAGTGGTAGAATTCTCGCCTGCCACGCGGGAGACCCGGGTCCGATTCCCGGCCAATGCAGAAAGTTAATTTAGAGGTCTGAGGTTTTAAATTGAGATCAATACATGTTTCTCATCTTCCGTCTCTCACAACAATCCTGGAAAATACACTCACTCTTTGTGGGCATTGGTGGTTCAGTGGTAGAATTCTCGCTTCCCACGCGGGAGACCCGGGTCCGATTCCCGGCCAATGCAGAAAGTTAATTCAGATGTGCCAAATGTCTGGTTCTTTGTTATGTAACTTTTGCTAATCCACATTACTGACAGCGATTGTCAGCTCAAGGGCGATAATCTGGATTTATGAATCTTGTCATCACTGTGCAGCCCCAAATTATGTGCCCCTCGTTAAAGATGTTTTAACTCAAGATCAATAAGTGTTCCTCATCTTCCATCTCTTACGCGACCCATGAAGCATAACCTCACTCCCTGTTCGTATCGATCACACAAGGACGTGTCTTTTTGAGGTTGTCGAGCATTGGTGGTTCAGTGGTAGAATTCTCGCCTGCCACGCGGGAGACCCGGGTCCGATTCCCGGCCAATGCAGAAAGTTAATTTAGAGGTCTGAGGTTTTAAATTGAGATCAATACATGTTTCTCATCTTCCGTCTCTCACAACAATCCTGGAAAATACACTCACTCCTTGTGAGCATAGTTGTTGCTGTTCATGGGCATTGGTGGTTCAGTGGTAGAATTCTCGCTTCCCACGCGGGAGACCCGGGTCAGATTCCCGGCCAATGCAGAAAGTTAATTCAGATGTGCCAATGTCTGGTTCTTTGAAGCTTTGTTATGTAACTTTTGCTAATCCACATTACTGACAGCGATTGTCAGCTCAAGGGCGATAATCTGGATTTATGAATCTTGTCATCACTGTGCAGCCCCAAACTATGTGCCCCTCGTTAAAGATGTTTTAACTCAAGATCAATAAGTGTTCCTCATCTTCCATCTCTTACACGACCCATTAAGCATAACCTCACTCCCTGTTCGTATCGATCACACAAGGACGTGTCTTTTTGAAGTTGTCGAGCATTGGTGGTTCAGTGGTAGAATTCTCGCCTGCCACGCGGGAGACCCGGGTCTGATTCCCGGCCAATGCAGAAAGTTAATTTAGAGGTCTGAGGTTTTAAATTGAGATCAATACATGTTTCTCATCTTCCGTCTCTCACAACAATCCTGGAAAATACACTCACTCCTTGTGAGCATAGTTGTTGCGGCTCATGGGCATTGGTGGTTCAGTGGTAGAATTCTCGCTTCCCACGCGGGAGACCCTGGTCCGATTCCCGGCCAATGCAGAAAGTTAATTCAGATGTGCCAATGTCTGGTTCTTTGAAGCTTTGTTATGTAACTTTTGCTAATCCACATTACTGACAGCGATTGTCAGCTCAAGGGCGATAATCTGAATTTATGAATCTTGTCATCACTGTGCAGCCCCAAATTATGTGCCCCTCGTTAAAGATGTTTTAACTCAAGATCAATAAGTGTTCCTCATCTTCCATCTCTTACGCGACCCATGAAGCATAACCTCACTCCCTGTTCGTATCGATCACACAAGGACGTGTCTTTTTGAGGTTGTCGAGCATTGGTGGTTCAGTGGTAGAATTCTCGCCTGCCACGCGGGAGACCCGGGTCCGATTCCCGGCCAATGCAGAAAGTTAATTTAGAGGTCTGAGGTTTTAAATTGAGATCAATACATGTTTCTCATCTTCTGTCTCTCACAACAATCCTGGAAAATACACTCACTCCTTGTGAGCATAGTTGTTGCTGCACATGGGCATTGGTGGTTCAGTGGTAGAATTCTCGCTTCCCACGCGGGAGACCCTGGTCCGATTCCTGGCCAATGCAGAATGTTAATTCAGATGTGCCAAATGTCTGGTTCTTTGAAGCTTTGTTATGTAACTTTTGCTAATCCACATTACTGACAGCGATTGTCAGCTCAAGGGCGATAATCTGGATTTATGAATCTTGTCATCACTGTGCAGCCCCAAATTATGTGCCCCTCGTTAAAGATGTTTTAACTCAAGATCAATAAGTGTTCCTCATCTTCCATCTCTTACGCGACCCTTGAAGCATAACCTCACTCCCTGTTCGTATCGATCACACAAGGACGTGTCTTTTTGAAGTTGTCGAGCATTGGTGGTTCAGTGGTAGAATTCTCGCCTGCCACGCGGGAGACCCGGGTCCGATTCCCGGCCAATGCAGAAAGTTAATTTAGAGGTCTGAGGTTTTAAATTGAGATCAATACATGTTTCTCATCTTCCGTCTCTCACAACAATCCTGGAAAATACACTCACTCCTTGTGGGCATTGGTGGTTCAGTGGTAGAATTCTCGCTTCCCACGCGGGAGACCCTGGTCCGATTCCCGGTCAATGCAGAAAGTTAATTCAGATGTGCCAAATGTCTGGTTCTTTGAAGCTTTGTTATGTAACTTTTGCTAATCCACATTACTGATAGCGATTGTCAGCTCAAGGGCGATAATCTGGATTTATGAATCTTGTCATCACTTTGCAGCCCCAAATTATGTGCCCCTCGTTAAAGATGTTTTAACTCAAGATCAATAAGTGTTCCTCATCTTCCATCTCTTACGCGACCCATGAAGCATAACCTCACTCCCTGTTCGTATCGATCACACAAGGACGTGTCTTCTTGAAGTTGTCGAGCATTGGTGGTTCAGTGGTAGAATTCTCGCCTGCCACGCGGGAGACCCGGGTCCGATTCCCGGCCAATGCAGAAAGTTAATTTAGAGGTCTGAGGTTTTAAATTGACATCAATACATGTTTCTCATCTTCCGTCTCTCACAACAATCTTGGAAAATACACTCACTCCTTGTGAGCATAGTTGTTGCTGCACATGGGCATTGGTGGTTCAGTGGTAGAATTCTCGCTTCCCACGCGGGAGACCCTGGTCCGATTCCCGGTCAATGCAGAAAGTTAATTCAGATGTGCCAAATGTCTGGTTCTTTGAAGCTTTGTTATGTAACTTTTGCTAATCCACATTACTGATAGCGATTGTCAGCTCAAGGGCGATAATCTGGATTTATGAATCTTGTCATCACTTTGCAGCCCCAAATTATGTGCCCCTCGTTAAAGATGTTTTAACTCAAGATCAATAAGTGTTCCTCATCTTCCATCTCTTACGCGACCCATGAAGCATAACCTCACTCCCTGTTCGTATCGATCACACAAGGACGTGTCTTCTTGAAGTTGTCGAGCATTGGTGGTTCAGTGGTAGAATTCTCGCCTGCCACGCGGGAGACCCGGGTCCGATTCCCGGCCAATGCAGAAAGTTAATTTAGAGGTCTGAGGTTTTAAATTGACATCAATACATGTTTCTCATCTTCCGTCTCTCACAACAATCCTGGAAAATACACTCACTCCTTGTGAGCATAGTTGTTGCTGCACATGGGCATTGGTGGTTCAGTGGTAGAATTCTCGCTTCCCACGCGGGAGACCCTGGTCCGATTCCCGGTTAATTCAGATGTGCCAAATGTCTGGTTCTTTGAAGCTTTGTTATGTAACTTTTGCTAATCCACATTACTGATAGCGATTGTCAGCTCAAGGGCGATAATCTGGATTTATGAATCTTGTCATCACTGTGCAGCCCCAAATTATGTGCCCCTCGTTAAAGATGTTTTAACTCAAGATCAAAAGTGTTCCTCATCTTCCATCTCTTACGCGACCCATGAAGCATAACCTCACTCCCTGTTCGTATCGATCACACAAGGACGTGTCTTTTTGAAGTTGTCGAGCATTGGTGGTTCAGTGGTAGAATTCTCGCCTGCCACGCGGGAGACCCGGGTCCGATTCCCGGCCAATGCAGAAAGTTAATTTAGAGGTCTGAGGTTTTAAATTGAGATCAATACATGTTTCTCATCTTCCGTCTCTCACAACAATCCTGGAAAATACACTCACACCTTGTGAGCATAGTTGTTGCTGCACATGGGCATTGGTGGTTAAGTGGTAGAATTCTCGCTTCCCATGCGGGAGACGAGGGTCCGATTCCCGGCCAATGCAGAAAGTTAATTCAGATGTGCCAAATGTCTGGTTCTTTGAAGCTTTGTTATGTAACTTTTGCTAATCCACATTACTGACAGCGATTGTCAGCTCAAGGGCGATAATCTGGATTTCTGAATCTTGTCATCACTGTTCAGCCCCAAATTATGTGCCCCTCGTTAAAGATGTTTTAACTCAAGATCAATAAGTGTTCCTCATCTTCCATCTCTTACGCGACCCATGAAGCATAACCTCACTCCCTGTTCGTACCGATCACACAAGGACGTGTCTTTTTGAGTTTTTCGAGCATTGGTGGTTCAGTGGTAGAATTCTCGCTTCCCACGCGGGAGACCCGGGTCCGATTCCCGGCCAATGCAGAAAGTTAATTTAGAGGTCTGAGGTTTTAAATTGAGATCAATACATGTTTCTCATCTTCCGTCTCTCACAACAATCCTGGAAAATACACTCACTCCTTGTGGGCATTGGTGGTTCAGTGGTAGAATTCTCGCTTCCCACGCGGGAGACCCGGGTCCGATTCCCGGCCAAATCAGAAAGTTAATTCAGATGTGCCAAATGTCTGGTGCTTTGTTATGTAACTTTTGCTAATCCACAATAATGACAGCGATTGTCAGCTCAAGGGCGATAATCTGGATTTATGAATCTTGTCATCACTGTGCAGCCCCAAATTATGTGCCCCTCGTTAAAGATGTTTTAACTCAAGATCAATAAGTGTTCCTCATCTTCCATCTCTTACGCGACCCATGAAGCATAACCTCACTCCCTGTTTGTACCGATCACACAAGGACGTGTCTTTTTGAGGTTGTCGAGCATTGGTGGTTCAGTGGTAGAATTCTCGCCTGCCCCGCGGGAGACCCGGGTCAGATTCCCGGCCAATGCAAAAAGTTAATTTAGAGGTCTGAGGTTTTAAATTGACATCAATACATGTTTCTCATCTTCCGTCTCTCACAACAATCCTGGAAAATACACTCACTCCTTGTGAGCATAGTTGTTGCTGCACATGGGCATTGGTGGTTCAGTGGTAGAATTCTCGCTTCCCACGCGGGAGACCCTGGTCCGATTCCCGGTCAATGCAGAAAGTTAATTCAGATGTGCCAAATGTCTGGTTCTTTGAAGCTTTGTTATGTAACTTTTGCTAATCCACATTACTGATAGCGATTGTCAGCTCAAGGGCGATAATCTGGATTTATGAATCTTGTCATCACTTTGCAGCCCCAAATTATGTGCCCCTCGTTAAAGATGTTTTAACTCAAGATCAATAAGTGTTCCTCATCTTCCATCTCTTACGCGACCCATGAAGCATAACCTCACTCCCTGTTCGTATCGATCACACAAGGACGTGTCTTCTTGAAGTTGTCGAGCATTGGTGGTTCAGTGGTAGAATTCTCGCTTCCCACGCGGGAGACCCGGGTCCGATTCCCGGCCAATGCAGAAAGTTAATTTAGAGGTCTGAGGTTTTAAATTGAGATCAATACATGTTTCTCATCTTCCGTCTCTCACAACAATCCTGGAAAATACACTCACTCCTTGTGAGCATAGTTGTTGCTGCACATGGGCATTGGTGGTTCAGTGGTAGAATTCTCGCTTCCCAAGCGGGAGACCTGGGTCCGATTCCCGGCCAATGCAGAAAGTTAATTCAGATGTGCCAATGTCTGGTTCTTTGAAGCTTTGTTATGTAACTTTTGCTAATCCACATTACTGACAGCGATTGTCAGCTCAAGGGCGATAATCTGGATTTATGAATCTTGTCATCACTGTGCAGCCCCAAATTATGTGCCCCTCGTTAAAGATGTTTTAACTCAAGATCAATAAGTGTTCCTCATCTTCCATCTCTTACGCGACCCTTGAAGCATAACCTCACTCCCTGTTCGTATCGATCACACAAGGACGTGTCTTTTCGAAGTTGTCGAGCATTGGTGGTTCAGTGGTAGAATTCTCGCCGGCCACGCGGGAGACCAGGGTCCGATTCCCGGCCAATGCAGAAAGTTAATTTAGAGGTCTGAGATTTTAAATTGAGATCAATACATGTTTCTCATCTTCCGTCTCTCACAACAATCCTGGAAAATACACTCACTCCTTGTGGGCATTGGTGGTTCAGTGGTAGAATTCTCGCTTCCCACGCGGGAGACCCGGGTCCGATTCCCGGCCAAATCAGAAAGTTAATTCAGATGTGCCAAATGTCTGGTGCTTTGTTATGTAACTTTTGCTAATCCACAATAATGACAGCGATTGTCAGCTCAAGGGCGATAATCTGGATTTATGAATCTTGTCATCACTGTGCAGCCCCAAATTATGTGCCCCTCGTTAAAGATGTTTTAACTCAAGATCAATAAGTGTTCCTCATCTTCCATCTCTTACGCGACCCATGAAGCATAACCTCACTCCCTGTTTGTACCGATCACACAAGGACGTGTCTTTTTGAGGTTGTCGAGCATTGGTGGTTCAGTGGTAGAATTCTCGCCTGCCCCGCGGGAGACCCGGGTCAGATTCCCGGCCAATGCAAAAAGTTAATTTAGAGGTCTGAGGTTTTAAATTGACATCAATACATGTTTCTCATCTTCCGTCTCTCACAACAATCCTGGAAAATACACTCACTCCTTGTGAGCATAGTTGTTGCTGCACATGGGCATTGGTGGTTCAGTGGTAGAATTCTCGCTTCCCACGCGGGAGACCCTGGTCCGATTCCCGGTCAATGCAGAAAGTTCATTCAGATGTGCCAAATGTCTGGTTCTTTGAAGCTTTGTTATGTAACTTTTGCTAATCCACATTACTGATAGCGATTGTCAGCTCAAGGGCGATAATCTGGATTTATGAATCTTGTCATCACTTTGCAGCCCCAAATTATGTGCCCCTCGTTAAAGATGTTTTAACTCAAGATCAATAAGTGTTCCTCATCTTCCATCTCTTACGCGACCCATGAAGCATAACCTCACTCCCTGTTCGTATCGATCACACAAGGACGTGTCTTCTTGAAGTTGTCGAGCATTGGTGGTTCAGTGGTAGAATTCTCGCCTGCCACGCGGGAGACCCGGGTCCGATTCCCGGCCAATGCAGAAAGTTAATTTAGAGGTCTGAGGTTTTAAATTGACATCAATACATGTTTCTCATCTTCCGTCTCTCACAACAATCCTGGAAAATACACTCACTCCTTGTGAGCATAGTTGTTGCTGCACATGGGCATTGGTGGTTCAGTGGTAGAATTCTCGCTTCCCACGCGGGAGACCCTGGTCCGATTCCCGGTTAATTCAGATGTGCCAAATGTCTGGTTCTTTGAAGCTTTGTTATGTAACTTTTGCTAATCCACATTACTGACAGCGATTGTCAGCTCAAGGGCGATAATCTGGATTTATGAATCTTGTCATCACTGTTCAGCCCCAAATTATGTGCCCCTCGTTAAAGATGTTTTAACTCAAGATCAATAAGTGTTCCTCATCTTCCATCTCTTACGCGACCCATGAAGCATAACCTCACTCCCTGTTCGTACCGATCACACAAGGACGTGTCTTTTTGAGGTTTTCGAGCATTGGTGGTTCAGTGGTAGAATTCTCGCTTCCCACGCGGGAGACCCGGGTCCGATTCCCGGCCAATGCAGAAAGTTAATTTAGAGGTCTGAGGTTTTAAATTGAGATCAATACATGTTTCTCATCTTCCGTCTCTCACAACAATCCTGGAAAATACACTCACTCCTTGTGAGCATAGTTGTTGCTGCACATGGGCATTGGTGGTTCAGTGGTAGAATTCTCGCTTCCCAAGCGGGAGACCTGGGTCCGATTCCCGGCCAATGCAGAAAGTTAATTCAGATGTGCCAATGTCTGGTTCTTTGAAGCTTTGTTATGTAACTTTTGCTAATCCACATTACTGACAGCGATTGTCAGCTCAAGGGCGATAATCTGGATTTATGAATCTTGTCATCACTGTGCAGCCCCAAATTATGTGCCCCTCGTTAAAGATGTTTTAACTCAAGATCAATAAGTGTTCCTCATCTTCCATCTCTTACGCGACCCTTGAAGCATAACCTCACTCCCTGTTCGTATCGATCACACAAGGACGTGTCTTTTTGAAGTTGTCGAGGATTGGTGGTTCAGTGGTAGAATTCTCGCCTGCCACGCGGGAGACCCGGGTCCGATTCCCGGCCAATGCAGAAAGTTAATTTAGAGGTCTGAGGTTTTAAATTGAGATCAATACATGTTTCTCATCTTCCGTCTCTCACAACAATCCTGGAAAATACACTCACTCCTTGTGGGCATTGGTGGTTCAGTGGTAGAATTCTCGCTTCCCACGCGGGAGACCAGGGTCCGATTCCCAGCCAAATCAGAAAGTTAATTCAGATGTGCCAAATGTCTGGTGCTTTGTTATGTAACTTTTGCTAATCCACAATAATGACAGCGATTGTCAGCTCAAGGGCGATAATCTGGATTTATGAATCTTGTCATCACTGTGCAGCCCCAAATTATGTGCCCCTCGTTAAAGATGTTTTAACTCAAGATCAATAAGTGTTCCTCATCTTCCATCTCTTACGCGACCCATGAAGCATAACCTCACTCCCTGTTCGTATCGATCACACAAGGACGTGTCTTCTTGAAGTTGTCGAGCATTGGTGGTTCAGTGGTAGAATTCTCGCCTGCCACGCGGGAGACCCGGGTCCGATTCCCGGCCAATGCAGAAAGTTAATTTAGAGGTCTGAGGTTTTAAATTGACATCAATACATGTTTCTCATCTTCCGTCTCTCACAACAATCCTGGAAAATACACTCACTCCTTGTGAGCATAGTTGTTGCTGCACATGGGCATTGGTGGTTCAGTGGTAGAATTCTCGCTTCCCACGCGGGAGACCCTGGTCCGATTCCCGGTTAATTCAGATGTGCCAAATGTCTGGTTCTTTGAAGCTTTGTTATGTAACTTTTGCTAATCCACATTACTGATAGCGATTGTCAGCTCAAGGGCGATAATCTGGATTTATGAATCTTGTCATCACTGTGCAGCCCCAAATTATGTGCCCCTCGTTAAAGATGTTTTAACTCAAGATCAAAAGTGTTCCTCATCTTCCATCTCTTACGCGACCCATGAAGCATAACCTCACTCCCTGTTCGTATCGATCACACAAGGACGTGTCTTTTTGAAGTTGTCGAGCATTGGTGGTTCAGTGGTAGAATTCTCGCCTGCCACGCGGGAGACCCGGGTCCGATTCCCGGCCAATGCAGAAAGTTAATTTAGAGGTCTGAGGTTTTAAATTGAGATCAATACATGTTTCTCATCTTCCGTCTCTCACAACAATCCTGGAAAATACACTCACACCTTGTGAGCATAGTTGTTGCTGCACATGGGCATTGGTGGTTAAGTGGTAGAATTCTCGCTTCCCATGCGGGAGACGAGGGTCCGATTCCCGGCCAATGCAGAAAGTTAATTCAGATGTGCCAAATGTCTGGTTCTTTGAAGCTTTGTTATGTAACTTTTGCTAATCCACATTACTGACAGCGATTGTCAGCTCAAGGGCGATAATCTGGATTTATGAATCTTGTCATCACTGTGCAGCCCCAAATTATGTGCCCCTCGTTAAAGATGTTTTAACTCAAGATCAATAAGTGTTCCTCATCTTCCATCTCTTACGCGACCCTTGAAGCATAACCTCACTCCCTGTTCGTATCGATCACACAAGGACGTGTCTTTTTGAAGTTGTCGAGCATTGGTGGTTCAGTGGTAGAATTCTCGCCTGCCACGCGGGAGACCCGGGTCCGATTCCCGGCCAATGCAGAAAGTTAATTTAGAGGTCTGAGGTTTTAAATTGAGATCAATACATGTTTCTCATCTTCCGTCTCTCACAACAATCCTGGAAAATACACTCACTCCTTGTGGGCATTGGTGGTTCAGTGGTAGAATTCTCGCTTCCCACGCGGGAGACCCGGGTCCGATTCCCGGCCAATGCAGAAAGTTAATTCAGATGTGCCAAATGTCTGGTTCTTTGTTATGTAACTTTTGCTAATCCACATTACTGACAGCGATTGTCAGCTCAAGGGCGATAATCTGGATTTATGAATCTTGTCATCACTGTGCAGCCCCAAATTATGTGCCCCTCGTTTATGTGATGTTTTAACTCAAGATCAATAAGTGTTCCTCATCTTCCATCTCTTACGCGACCCATGAAGCATAACCTCACTGCCTGTTCGTATCGATCACACAAGGACGTGTCTTTTTGAGGTTGTCGAGCATTGGTGGTTCAGTGGTAGAATTCTCGCCTGCCACGCGGGAGACCCGGGTCCGATTCCCGGCCAATGCAGAAAGTTAATTTAGAGGTCTGAGGTTTTAAATTGAGATCAATACATGTTTCTCATCTTCCGTCTCTCACAACAATCCTGGAAAATACACTCACTCCTTGTGAGCATAGTTGTTGCTGCTCATGGGCATTGGTGGTTCAGTGGTAGAATTCTCGCTTCCCACGCGGGAGACCCGGTTCCGATTCCCGGCCAATGCAGAAAGTTAATTCAGATGTGCCAAATGTCTGGTTCTTTGAAGCTTTGTTATGTAACTTTTGCTAATCCACATTACTGACAGCGATTGTCAGCTCAAGGGCGATAATCTGGATTTATGAATCTTGTCATCACTGTGCAGCCCCAAATTATGTGCCCCTCGTTAAAGATGTTTTAACTCAAGATCAATAAGTGTTCCTCATCTTCCATCTCTTACGCGACCCATGAAGCATAACCTCACTCCCTGTTCGTATCGATCACACAAGGACGTGTCTTTTTGAAGTTGTCGAGCATTGGTGGTTCAGTGGTAGAATTCTCGCCTGCCACGCGGGAGACCCGGGTCCGATTCCCGGCCAATGCAGAAAGTTAATTTAGAGGTCTGAGGTTTTAAATTGAGATCAATACATGTTTCTCATCTTCTGTCTCTCACAACAATCCTGGAAAATACACTCACTCCTTGTGAGCATAGTTGTTGCTGCACATGGGCATTGGTGGTTCAGTGGTAGAATTCTCGCTTCCCACGCGGGAGACCCGGGTCCGATTCCCGGCCAATGCAGAAAGTTAATTCAGATGTGCCAAATGTCTGGTTCTTTGAAGCTTTGTTATGTAACTTTTGCTAATCCACATTACTGACAGCGATTGTCAGCTCAAGGGCGATAATCTGGATTTATGAATCTTGTCATCACTGTGCAGCCCCAAATTATGTGCCCCTCGTTAAAGATGTTTTAACTCAAGATCAATAAGTGTTCCTCATCTTCCATCTCTTAGTCGACCCTTGAAGCATAACCTCACTCCCTGTTCGTATCGATCACACAAGGACGTGTCTTTTTGAAGTTGTCGAGCATTGGTGGTTCAGTGGTAGAATTCTCGCCTGCCACGCGTGAGACCAGGGTCCGATTCCCGGCCAATGCAGAAAGTTAATTTAGAGGTCTGAGATTTTAAATTGAGATCAATACATGTTTCTCATCTTCCGTCTCTCACAACAATCCTGGAAAATACACTCACTCCTTGTGGGCATTGGTGGTTCAGTGGTAGAATTCTCGCTTCCCACGCGGGAGACCCGGGTCCGATTCCCGGCCAAATCAGAAAGTTAATTCAGATGTGCCAAATGTCTGGTGCTTTGTTATGTAACTTTTGCTAATCCACAATAATGACAGCGATTGTCAGCTCAAGGGCGATAATCTGGATTTATGAATCTTGTCATCACTGTGCAGCCCCAAATTATGTGCCCCTCGTTAAAGATGTTTTAACTCAAGATCAATAAGTGTTCCTCATCTTCCATCTCTTACGCGACCCATGAAGCATAACCTCACTCCCTGTTTGTACCGATCACACAAGGACGTGTCTTTTTGAGGTTGTCGAGCATTGGTGGTTCAGTGGTAGAATTCTCGCTTCCCACGCGGGAGACCCGGGTCCGATTCCCGGCCAATGCAGAAAGTTAATTTAGAGGTCTGAGGTTTTAAATTGAGATCAATACATGTTTCTCATCTTCCGTCTCTCACAACAATCCTGGAAAATACACTCACTCCTTGTGAGCATAGTTGTTGCTGCACATGGGCATTGGTGGTTCAGTGGTAGAATTCTCGCTTCCCAAGCGGGAGACCTGGGTCCGATTCCCGGCCAATGCAGAAAGTTAATTCAGATGTGCCAATGTCTGGTTCTTTGAAGCTTTGTTATGTAACTTTTGCTAATCCACATTACTGACAGCGATTGTCAGCTCAAGGGCGATAATCTGGATTTATGAATCTTGTCATCACTGTGCAGCCCCAAATTATGTGCCCCTCGTTAAAGATGTTTTAACTCAAGATCAATAAGTGTTCCTCATCTTCCATCTCTTACGCGACCCTTGAAGCATAACCTCACTCCCTGTTCGTATCGATCACACAAGGACGTGTCTTTTCGAAGTTGTCGAGCATTGGTGGTTCAGTGGTAGAATTCTCGCCGGCCACGCGGGAGACCAGGGTCCGATTCCCGGCCAATGCAGAAAGTTAATTTAGAGGTCTGAGATTTTAAATTGAGATCAATACATGTTTCTCATCTTCCGTCTCTCACAACAATCCTGGAAAATACACTCACTCCTTGTGGGCATTGGTGGTTCAGTGGTAGAATTCTCGCTTCCCACGCGGGAGACCCGGGTCCGATTCCCGGCCAAATCAGAAAGTTAATTCAGATGTGCCAAATGTCTGGTGCTTTGTTATGTAACTTTTGCTAATCCACAATAATGACAGCGATTGTCAGCTCAAGGGCGATAATCTGGATTTATGAATCTTGTCATCACTGTGCAGCCCCAAATTATGTGCCCCTCGTTAAAGATGTTTTAACTCAAGATCAATAAGTGTTCCTCATCTTCCATCTCTTACGCGACCCATGAAGCATAACCTCACTCCCTGTTTGTACCGATCACACAAGGACGTGTCTTTTTGAGGTTGTCGAGCATTGGTGGTTCAGTGGTAGAATTCTCGCCTGCCCCGCGGGAGACCCGGGTCAGATTCCCGGCCAATGCAAAAAGTTAATTTAGAGGTCTGAGGTTTTAAATTGAGATCAATACATGTTTCTCATCTTCCGTCTCTCACAACAATCCTGGAAAATACACTCACTCCTTGTGAGCATAGTTGTTGCTGCACATGGGCATTGGTGGTTCAGTGGTAGAATTCTCGCTTCCCACGCGGGAGACCCTGGTCCGATTCCCGGTCAATGCAGAAAGTTCATTCAGATGTGCCAAATGTCTGGTTCTTTGAAGCTTTGTTATGTAACTTTTGCTAATCCACATTACTGATAGCGATTGTCAGCTCAAGGGCGATAATCTGGATTTATGAATCTTGTCATCACTTTGCAGCCCCAAATTATGTGCCCCTCGTTAAAGATGTTTTAACTCAAGATCAATAAGTGTTCCTCATCTTCCATCTCTTACGCGACCCATGAAGCATAACCTCACTCCCTGTTCGTATCGATCACACAAGGACGTGTCTTCTTGAAGTTGTCGAGCATTGGTGGTTCAGTGGTAGAATTCTCGCCTGCCACGCGGGAGACCCGGGTCCGATTCCCGGCCAATGCAGAAAGTTAATTTAGAGGTCTGAGGTTTTAAATTGACATCAATACATGTTTCTCATCTTCCGTCTCTCACAACAATCCTGGAAAATACACTCACTCCTTGTGAGCATAGTTGTTGCTGCACATGGGCATTGGTGGTTCAGTGGTAGAATTCTCGCTTCCCACGCGGGAGACCCTGGTCCGATTCCCGGTTAATTCAGATGTGCCAAATGTCTGGTTCTTTGAAGCTTTGTTATGTAACTTTTGCTAATCCACATTACTGATAGCGATTGTCAGCTCAAGGGCGATAATCTGGATTTATGAATCTTGTCATCACTGTGCAGCCCCAAATTATGTGCCCCTCGTTAAAGATGTTTTAACTCAAGATCAAAAGTGTTCCTCATCTTCCATCTCTTACGCGACCCATGAAGCATAACCTCACTCCCTGTTCGTATCGATCACACAAGGACGTGTCTTTTTGAAGTTGTCGAGCATTGGTGGTTCAGTGGTAGAATTCTCGCCTGCCACGCGGGAGACCCGGGTCCGATTCCCGGCCAATGCAGAAAGTTAATTTAGAGGTCTGAGGTTTTAAATTGAGATCAATACATGTTTCTCATCTTCCGTCTCTCACAACAATCCTGGAAAATACACTCACACCTTGTGAGCATAGTTGTTGCTGCACATGGGCATTGGTGGTTAAGTGGTAGAATTCTCGCTTCCCATGCGGGAGACGAGGGTCCGATTCCCGGCCAATGCAGAAAGTTAATTCAGATGTGCCAAATGTCTGGTTCTTTGAAGCTTTGTTATGTAACTTTTGCTAATCCACATTACTGACAGCGATTGTCAGCTCAAGGGCGATAATCTGGATTTATGAATCTTGTCATCACTGTTCAGCCCCAAATTATGTGCCCCTCGTTAAAGATGTTTTAACTCAAGATCAATAAGTGTTCCTCATCTTCCATCTCTTACGCGACCCATGAAGCATAACCTCACTCCCTGTTCGTACCGATCACACAAGGACGTGTCTTTTTGAGGTTTTCGAGCATTGGTGGTTCAGTGGTAGAATTCTCGCTTCCCACGCGGGAGACCCGGGTCCGATTCCCGGCCAATGCAGAAAGTTAATTTAGAGGTCTGAGGTTTTAAATTGAGATCAATACATGTTTCTCATCTTCCGTCTCTCACAACAATCCTGGAAAATACACTCACTCCTTGTGAGCATAGTTGTTGCTGCACATGGGCATTGGTGGTTCAGTGGTAGAATTCTCGCTTCCCAAGCGGGAGACCTGGGTCCGATTCCCGGCCAATGCAGAAAGTTAATTCAGATGTGCCAATGTCTGGTTCTTTGAAGCTTTGTTATGTAACTTTTGCTAATCCACATTACTGACAGCGATTGTCAGCTCAAGGGCGATAATCTGGATTTATGAATCTTGTCATCACTGTGCAGCCCCAAATTATGTGCCCCTCGTTAAAGATGTTTTAACTCAAGATCAATAAGTGTTCCTCATCTTCCATCTCTTACGCGACCCTTGAAGCATAACCTCACTCCCTGTTCGTATCGATCACACAAGGACGTGTCTTTTTGAAGTTGTCGAGGATTGGTGGTTCAGTGGTAGAATTCTCGCCTGCCACGCGGGAGACCCGGGTCCGATTCCCGGCCAATGCAGAAAGTTAATTTAGAGGTCTGAGGTTTTAAATTGAGATCAATACATGTTTCTCATCTTCCGTCTCTCACAACAATCCTGGAAAATACACTCACTCCTTGTGGGCATTGGTGGTTCAGTGGTAGAATTCTCGCTTCCCACGCGGGAGACCAGGGTCCGATTCCCAGCCAAATCAGAAAGTTAATTCAGATGTGCCAAATGTCTGGTGCTTTGTTATGTAACTTTTGCTAATCCACAATAATGACAGCGATTGTCAGCTCAAGGGCGATAATCTGGATTTATGAATCTTGTCATCACTGTGCAGCCCCAAATTATGTGCCCCTCGTTAAAGATGTTTTAACTCAAGATCAATAAGTGTTCCTCATCTTCCATCTCTTACGCGACCCATGAAGCATAACCTCACTCCCTGTTCGTATCGATCACACAAGGACGTGTCTTCTTGAAGTTGTCGAGCATTGGTGGTTCAGTGGTAGAATTCTCGCCTGCCACGCGGGAGACCCGGGTCCGATTCCCGGCCAATGCAGAAAGTTAATTTAGAGGTCTGAGGTTTTAAATTGACATCAATACATGTTTCTCATCTTCCGTCTCTCACAACAATCCTGGAAAATACACTCACTCCTTGTGAGCATAGTTGTTGCTGCACATGGGCATTGGTGGTTCAGTGGTAGAATTCTCGCTTCCCACGCGGGAGACCCTGGTCCGATTCCCGGTTAATTCAGATGTGCCAAATGTCTGGTTCTTTGAAGCTTTGTTATGTAACTTTTGCTAATCCACATTACTGATAGCGATTGTCAGCTCAAGGGCGATAATCTGGATTTATGAATCTTGTCATCACTGTGCAGCCCCAAATTATGTGCCCCTCGTTAAAGATGTTTTAACTCAAGATCAAAAGTGTTCCTCATCTTCCATCTCTTACGCGACCCATGAAGCATAACCTCACTCCCTGTTCGTATCGATCACACAAGGACGTGTCTTTTTGAAGTTGTCGAGCATTGGTGGTTCAGTGGTAGAATTCTCGCCTGCCACGCGGGAGACCCGGGTCCGATTCCCGGCCAATGCAGAAAGTTAATTTAGAGGTCTGAGGTTTTAAATTGAGATCAATACATGTTTCTCATCTTCCGTCTCTCACAACAATCCTGGAAAATACACTCACACCTTGTGAGCATAGTTGTTGCTGCACATGGGCATTGGTGGTTAAGTGGTAGAATTCTCGCTTCCCATGCGGGAGACGAGGGTCCGATTCCCGGCCAATGCAGAAAGTTAATTCAGATGTGCCAAATGTCTGGTTCTTTGAAGCTTTGTTATGTAACTTTTGCTAATCCACATTACTGACAGCGATTGTCAGCTCAAGGGCGATAATCTGGATTTATGAATCTTGTCATCACTGTGCAGCCCCAAATTATGTGCCCCTCGTTAAAGATGTTTTAACTCAAGATCAATAAGTGTTCCTCATCTTCCATCTCTTACGCGACCCTTGAAGCATAACCTCACTCCCTGTTCGTATCGATCACACAAGGACGTGTCTTTTTGAAGTTGTCGAGCATTGGTGGTTCAGTGGTAGAATTCTCGCCTGCCACGCGGGAGACCGGGGTCCGATTCCCGGCCAATGCAGAAAGTTAATTTAGAGGTCTGAGGTTTTAAATTGAGATCAATACATGTTTCTCATCTTCCGTCTCTCACAACAATCCTGGAAAATACACTCACTCCTTGTGGGCATTGGTGGTTCAGTGGTAGAATTCTCGCTTCCCACGCGGGAGACCCGGGTCCGATTCCCGGCCAATGCAGAAAGTTAATTCAGATGTGCCAAATGTCTGGTTCTTTGTTATGTAACTTTTGCTAATCCACATTACTGACAGCGATTGTCAGCTCAAGGGCGATAATCTGGATTTATGAATCTTGTCATCACTGTGCAGCCCCAAATTATGTGCCCCTCGTTTATGTGATGTTTTAACTCAAGATCAATAAGTGTTCCTCATCTTCCATCTCTTACGCGACCCATGAAGCATAACCTCACTGCCTGTTCGTATCGATCACACAAGGACGTGTCTTTTTGAGGTTGTCGAGCATTGGTGGTTCAGTGGTAGAATTCTCGCCTGCCACGCGGGAGACCCGGGTCCGATTCCCGGCCAATGCAGAAAGTTAATTTAGAGGTCTGAGGTTTTAAATTGAGATCAATACATGTTTCTCATCTTCCGTCTCTCACAACAATCCTGGAAAATACACTCACTCCTTGTGAGCATAGTTGTTGCTGCTCATGGGCATTGGTGGTTCAGTGGTAGAATTCTCGCTTCCCACGCGGGAGACCCGGTTCCGATTCCCGGCCAATGCAGAAAGTTAATTCAGATGTGCCAAATGTCTGGTTCTTTGAAGCTTTGTTATGTAACTTTTGCTAATCCACATTACTGACAGCGATTGTCAGCTCAAGGGCGATAATCTGGATTTATGAATCTTGTCATCACTGTGCAGCCCCAAATTATGTGCCCCTCGTTAAAGATGTTTTAACTCAAGATCAATAAGTGTTCCTCATCTTCCATCTCTTACGCGACCCATGAAGCATAACCTCACTCCCTGTTCGTATCGATCACACAAGGACGTGTCTTTTTGAAGTTGTCGAGCATTGGTGGTTCAGTGGTAGAATTCTCGCCTGCCACGCGGGAGACCCGGGTCCGATTCCCGGCCAATGCAGAAAGTTAATTTAGAGGTCTGAGGTTTTAAATTGAGATCAATACATGTTTCTCATCTTCTGTCTCTCACAACAATCCTGGAAAATACACTCACTCCTTGTGAGCATAGTTGTTGCTGCACATGGGCATTGGTGGTTCAGTGGTAGAATTCTCGCTTCCCACGCGGGAGACCCGGGTCCGATTCCCGGCCAATGCAGAAAGTTAATTCAGATGTGCCAAATGTCTGGTTCTTTGAAGCTTTGTTATGTAACTTTTGCTAATCCACATTACTGACAGCGATTGTCAGCTCAAGGGCGATAATCTGGATTTATGAATCTTGTCATCACTGTGCAGCCCCAAATTATGTGCCCCTCGTTAAAGATGTTTTAACTCAAGATCAATAAGTGTTCCTCATCTTCCATCTCTTAGTCGACCCTTGAAGCATAACCTCACTCCCTGTTCGTATCGATCACACAAGGACGTGTCTTTTTGAAGTTGTCGAGCATTGGTGGTTCAGTGGTAGAATTCTCGCCTGCCACGCGTGAGACCAGGGTCCGATTCCCGGCCAATGCAGAAAGTTAATTTAGAGGTCTGAGATTTTAAATTGAGATCAATACATGTTTCTCATCTTCCGTCTCTCACAACAATCCTGGAAAATACACTCACTCCTTGTGGGCATTGGTGGTTCAGTGGTAGAATTCTCGCTTCCCACGCGGGAGACCCGGGTCCGATTCCCGGCCAAATCAGAAAGTTAATTCAGATGTGCCAAATGTCTGGTGCTTTGTTATGTAACTTTTGCTAATCCACAATAATGACAGCGATTGTCAGCTCAAGGGCGATAATCTGGATTTATGAATCTTGTCATCACTGTGCAGCCCCAAATTATGTGCCCCTCGTTAAAGATGTTTTAACTCAAGATCAATAAGTGTTCCTCATCTTCCATCTCTTACGCGACCCATGAAGCATAACCTCACTCCCTGTTTGTACCGATCACACAAGGACGTGTCTTTTTGAGGTTGTCGAGCATTGGTGGTTCAGTGGTAGAATTCTCGCCTGCCCCGCGGGAGACCCGGGTCCGATTCCTGGCCAATGCAAAAAGTTAATTTAGAGGTCTGAGGTTTTAAATTGACATCAATACATGTTTCTCATCTTCCGTCTCTCACAACAATCCTGGAAAATACACTCACTCCTTGTGAGCATAGTTGTTGCTGCACATGGGCATTGGTGGTTCAGTGGTAGAATTCTCGCTTCCCACGCGGGAGACCCTGGTCCGATTCCCGGTCAATGCAGAAAGTTAATTCAGATGTGCCAAATGTCTGGTTCTTTGAAGCTTTGTTATGTAACTTTTGCTAATCCACATTACTGATAGCGATTGTCAGCTCAAGGGCGATAATCTGGATTTATGAATCTTGTCATCACTTTGCAGCCCCAAATTATGTGCCCCTCGTTAAAGATGTTTTAACTCAAGATCAATAAGTGTTCCTCATCTTCCATCTCTTACGCGACCCATGAAGCATAACCTCACTCCCTGTTCGTATCGATCACACAAGGACGTGTCTTCTTGAAGTTGTCGAGCATTGGTGGTTCAGTGGTAGAATTCTCGCCTGCCACGCGGGAGACCCGGGTCCGATTCCCGGCCAATGCAGAAAGTTAATTTAGAGGTCTGAGGTTTTAAATTGACATCAATACATGTTTCTCATCTTCCGTCTCTCACAACAATCCTGGAAAATACACTCACTCCTTGTGAGCATAGTTGTTGCTGCACATGGGCATTGGTGGTTCAGTGGTAGAATTCTCGCTTCCCACGCGGGAGACCCTGGTCCGATTCCCGGTCAATGCAGAAAGTTAATTCAGATGTGCCAAATGTCTGGTTCTTTGAAGCTTTGTTATGTAACTTTTGCTAATCCACATTACTGATAGCGATTGTCAGCTCAAGGGCGATAATCTGGATTTATGAATCTTGTCATCACTGTGCAGCCCCAAATTATGTGCCCCTCGTTAAAGATGTTTTAACTCAAGATCAAAAGTGTTCCTCATCTTCCATCTCTTACGCGACCCATGAAGCATAACCTCACTCCCTGTTCGTATCGATCACACAAGGACGTGTCTTTTTGAAGTTGTCGAGCATTGGTGGTTCAGTGGTAGAATTCTCGCCTGCCACGCGGGAGACCCGGGTCCGATTCCCGGCCAATGCAGAAAGTTAATTTAGAGGTCTGAGGTTTTAAATTGAGATCAATACATGTTTCTCATCTTCCGTCTCTCACAACAATCCTGGAAAATACACTCACTCCTTATGAGCATAGTTGTTGCTGCACATGGGCATTGGTGGTTCAGTGGTAGAATTCTCGCTTCCCAAGCGGGAGACCCGGGTCCGATTCCCGGCCAATGCAGAAAGTTAATTCAGATGTGCCAATGTCTGGTTCTTTGAAGCTTTGTTATGTAACTTTTGCTAATCCACATTACTGACAGCGATTGTCAGCTCAAGGGCGATAATCTGGATTTATGAATCTTGTCATCACTGTGCAGCCCCAAATTATGTGCCCCTCGTTAAAGATGTTTTAACTCAAGATCAATAAGTGTTCCTCATCTTCCATCTCTTACGCGACCCATGAAGCATAACCTCACTCCCTGTTCGTATCGATCACACAAGGACGTGTCTTTTTGAGGTTGTCGAGCATTGGTGGTTCAGTGGTAGAATTCTCGCCTGCCACGCGGGAGACCCGGGTCCGATTCCCGGCCAATGCAGAAAGTTAATTTAGAGGTCTGAGGTTTTAAATTGAGATCAATACATGTTTCTTATCTTCCGTCTCTCACAACAATCCTGGAAAATACACTCACTCCTTGTGGGCATTGGTGGTTCAGTGGTAGAATTCTCGCTTCCCACGCGGGAGACCCGGGTCCGATTCCCGGCCAATGCAGAAAGTTAATTCAGATGTGCCAAATGTCTGGTTCTTTGAAGCTTTGTTATGTAACTTTTGCTAATCCACATTACTGACAGCGATTGTCAGCTCAAGGGCGATAATCTGGATTTATGAATCTTGTCATCACTGTGCAGCCCCAAATTATGTGCCCCTCGTTAAAGATGTTTTAACTCAAGATCAATAAGTGTTCCTCATCTTCCATCTCTTACGCGACCCATGAAGCATAACCTCACTCCCTGTTCGTATCGATCACACAAGGACGTGTCTTTTTGAGGTTGTCGAGCATTGGTGGTTCAGTGGTAGAATTCTCGCCTGCCACGCGGGAGACCCGGGTCCGATTCCCGGCCAATGCAGAAAGTTAATTTAGAGGTCTGAGGTTTTAAATTGAGATCAATACATGTTTCTCATCTTCCGTCTCTCACAACAATCCTGGAAAATACACTCACTCCTTGTGAGCATAGCTGTTGCTGCTCATGGGCATTGGTGGTTCAGTGGTAGAATTCTCGCTTCCCACGCGGGAGACCCGGGTCCGATTCCCGGCCAATGCAGAAAGTTAATTCAGATGTGCCAAATGTCTGGTTCTTTGAAGCTTTGTTATGTAACTTTTGCTAATCCACATTACTGACAGCGATTGTCAGCTCAAGGGCGATAATCTGGATTTATGAATCTTGTCATCACTGTGCAGCCCCAAATTATGTGCCCCTCGTTAAAGATGTTTTAACTCAAGATCAATAAGTGTTCCTCATCTTCCATCTCTTACGCGACCCTTGAAGCATAACCTCACTCCCTGTTCGTATCGATCACACAAGGACGTGTCTTTTTGAAGTTGTCGAGCATTGGTGGTTCAGTGGTAGAATTCTCACCTGCCACGCGGGAGACCCGGGTCCGATTCCCGGCCAATGCAGAAAGTTAATTTAGAGGTCTGAGGTTTTAAATTGAGATCAATACATGTTTCTCATCTTCCGTCTCTCACAACAATCCTGGAAAATACACTCACTCCTTGTGGGCATTGGTGGTTCAGTGGTAGAATTCTCGCTTCCCACGCGGGAGACCCGGGTCCGATTCCCGGCCAATGCAGAAAGTTAATTCAGATGTGCCAAATGTCTGGTTCTTTGTTATGTAACTTTTGCTAATCCACATTACTGACAGCGATTGTCAGCTCAAGGGCGATAATCTGGATTTATGAATCTTGTCATCACTGTGCAGCCCCAAATTATGTGCCCCTCGTTTATGTGATGTTTTAACTCAAGATCAATAAGTGTTCCTCATCTTCCATCTCTTACGCGACCCATGAAGCATAACCTCACTGCCTGTTCGTATCGATCACACAAGGACGTGTCTTTTTGAGGTTGTCGAGCATTGGTGGTTCAGTGGTAGAATTCTCGCCTTCCACGCGGGAGACCCGGGTCCGATTCCCGGCCAATGCAGAAAGTTAATTTAGAGTAGAATTCTCGCCTGCCACGCGGGAGACCCGGGACCGATTCCCGGCCAATGCAGAAAGTTAATTTAGAGGTCTGTTTTAACTTTATGTGATGTTTTAACTCAAGATCAATAAGTGTTCCTCATCTTCCATCTCTTACGCGACCCATGAAGCATAACCTCACTGCCTGTTCGTATCGATCACACAAGGACGTGTCTTTTTGAGGTTGTCGAGCATTGGTGGTTCAGTGGTAGAATTCTCGCCTGCCACGCGGGAGACCCGGGTCCGATTCCCGGCCAATGCAGAAAGTTAATTTAGAGGTCTGAGGTTTTAAATTGAGATCAATACATGTTTCTCATCTTCCGTCTCTCACAACAATCCTGGAAAATACACTCACTCCTTGTGAGCATAGTTGTTGCTGCTCATGGGCATTGGTGGTTCAGTGGTAGAATTCTCGCTTCCCACGCGGGAGACCCGGTTCCGATTCCCGGCCAATGCAGAAAGTTAATTCAGATGTGCCAAATGTCTGGTTCTTTGAAGCTTTGTTATGTAACTTTTGCTAATCCACATTACTGACAGCGATTGTCAGCTCAAGGGCGATAATCTGGATTTATGAATCTTGTCATCACTGTGCAGCCCCAAAATATGTGCCCCTCGTTAAAGATGTTTTAACTCAAGATCAATAAGTGTTCCTCATCTTCCATCTCTTACGCGACCCATGAAGCATAACCTCACTCCCTGTTCGTATCGATCACACAAGGACGTGTCTTTTTGAAGTTGTCGAGCATTGGTGGTTCAGTGGTAGAATTCTCGCCTGCCACGCGGGAGACCCGGGTCCGATTCCCGGCCAATGCAGAAAGTTAATTTAGAGGTCTGAGGTTTTAAATTGAGATCAATACATGTTTCTCATCTTCCGTCTCTCACAACAATCCTGGAAAATACACTCACTCCTTGTGAGCATAGTTGTTGCTGCTCATGGGCATTGGTGGTTCAGTGGTAGAATTCTCGCTTCCCACGCGGGAGACCCTGGTCCGATTCCCGGCCAATGCAGAAAGTTAATTCAGATGTGCCAATGTCTGGTTCTTTGAAGCTTTGTTATGTAACTTTTGCTAATCCACATTACTGACAGCGATTGTCAGCTCAAGGGCGATAATCTGGATTTATGAATCTTGTCATCACTGTGCAGCCCCAAATTATGTGCCCCTCGTTAAAGATGTTTTAACTCAAGATCAATAAGTGTTCCTCATCTTCCATCTCTTACGCGACCCATGAAGCATAACCTCACTCCCTGTTCGTATCGATCACACAAGGACGTGTCTTTTTGAGGTTGTCGAGCATTGGTGGTTCAGTGGTAGAATTCTCGCCTGCCACGCGGGAGACCCGGGTCCGATTCCCGGCCAATGCAGAAAGTTAATTTAGAGGTCTGAGGTTTTAAATTGAGATCAATACATGTTTCTCATCTTCTGTCTCTCACAACAATCCTGGAAAATACACTCACTCCTTGTGAGCATAGTTGTTGCTGCACATGGGCATTGGTGGTTCAGTGGTAGAATTCTCGCTTCCCACGCGGGAGACCCGGGTCCGATTCCCGGCCAATGCAGAAAGTTAATTCAGATGTGCCAAATGTCTGGTTCTTTGAAGCTTTGTTATGTAACTTTTGCTAATCCACATTACTGACAGCGATTGTCAGCTCAAGGGCGATAATCTGGATTTATGAATCTTGTCATCACTGTGCAGCCCCAAATGATGTGCCCCTCGTTAAAGATGTTTTAACTCAAGATCAATAAGTGTTCCTCATCTTCCATCTCTTACGCGACCCTTGAAGCATAACCTCACTCCCTGTTCGTATCGATCACACAAGGACGTGTCTTTTTGAAGTTGTCGAGCATTGGTGGTTCAGTGGTAGAATTCTCGCCTGCCACGCGGGAGACCCGGGTCCGATTCCCGGCCAATGCAGAAAGTTAATTTAGAGGTCTGAGGTTTTAAATTGAGATCAATACATGTTTCTTATCTTCCGTCTCTCACAACAATCCTGGAAAATACACTCACTCCTTGTGGGCATTGGTGGTTCAGTGGTAGAATTCTTGCTTCCCACGCGGGAGACCCGGGTCCGATTCCCGGCCAATGCAGAAAGTTAATTCAGATGTGCCAAATGTCTGGTTCTTTGTTATGTAATTTTTGCTAATCCACATTACTGACAGCGATTGTCAGCTCAAGGGCGATAATCTGGATTTATGAATCTTGTCATCACTGTGCAGCCCCAAATTATGTGCCCCTCGTTAAAGATGTTTTAACTCAAGATCAATAAGTGTTCCTCATCTTCCATCTCTTACGCGACCCATGAAGCATAACCTCACTGCCTGTTCGTATCGATCACACAAGGACGTGTCTTTTTGAGGTTGTCGAGCATTGGTGGTTCAGTGGAAGAATTCTCGCCTGCCACGCGGGAGACCCGGGTCCGATTCCCGGCCAATGCAGAAAGTTAATTTAGAGGTCTGAGGTTTTAAATTGAGATCAATACATGTTTCTCATCTTCCGTCTCTCACAACAATCCTGGAAAATACACTCACTCCTTGTGAGCATAGTTGTTGCTGCTCATGGGCATTGGTGGTTCAGTGGTAGAATTCTCGCTTCCCACGCGGGAGACCCGGTTCCGATTCCCGGCCAATGCAGAAAGTTAATTCAGATGTGCCAAATGTCTGGTTCTTTGAAGCTTTGTTATGTAACTTTTGCTAATCCACATTACTGACAGCGATTGTCAGCTCAAGGGCGATAATCTGGATTTATGAATCTTGTCATCACTGTGCAGCCCCAAATTATGTGCCCCTCGTTAAAGATGTTTTAACTCAAGATCAATAAGTGTTCCTCATCTTCCATCTCTTACGCGACCCATGAAGCATAACCTCACTCCCTGTTCGTATCGATCACACAAGGACGTGTCTTTTTGAGGTTGTCGAGCATTGGTGGTTCAGTGGTAGAATTCTCGCCTGCCACGCGGGAGACCCGGGTCCGATTCCCGGCCAATGCAGAAAGTTAATTTAGAGGTCTGAGGTTTTAAATTGAGATCAATACATGTTTCTCATCTTCCGTCTCTCACAACAATCCTGGAAAATACACTCACTCCTTGTGAGCATAGTTGTTGCGGCTCATGGGCATTGGTGGTTCAGTGGTAGAATTCTCGCTTCCCACGCGGGAGACCCTGGTCCGATTCCCGGCCAATGCAGAAAGTTAATTCAGATGTGCCAATGTCTGGTTCTTTGAAGCTTTGTTATGTAACTTTTGCTAATCCACATTACTGACAGCGATTGTCAGCTCAAGGGCGATAATCTGGATTTATGAATCTTGTCATCACTGTGCAGCCCCAAATTATGTGCCCCTCGTTAAAGATGTTTTAACTCAAGATCAATAAGTGTTCCTCATCTTCCATCTCTTACGCGACCCATGAAGCATAACCTCACTCCCTGTTCGTATCGATCACACAAGGACGTGTCTTTTTGAGGTTGTCGAGCATTGGTGGTTCAGTGGTAGAATTCTCGCCTGCCACGCGGGAGACCCGGGTCCGATTCCCGGCCAATGCAGAAAGTTAATTTAGAGGTCTGAGGTTTTAAATTGAGATCAATACATGTTTCTCATCTTCTGTCTCTCACAACAATCCTGGAAAATACACTCACTCCTTGTGAGCATAGTTGTTGCTGCACATGGGCATTGGTGGTTCAGTGGTAGAATTCTCGCTTCCCACGCGGGAGACCCGGGTCCGATTCCCGGCCAATGCAGAAAGTTAATTCAGATGTGCCAAATGTCTGGTTCTTTGAAGCTTTGTTATGTAACTTTTGCTAATCCACATTACTGACAGCGATTGTCAGCTCAAGGGCGATAATCTGGATTTATGAATCTTGTCATCACTGTGCAGCCCCAAATTATGTGCCCCTCGTTAAAGATGTTTTAACTCAAGATCAATAAGTGTTCCTCATCTTCCATCTCTTACGCGACCCTTGAAGCATAACCTCACTCCCTGTTCGTATCGATCACACAAGGACGTGTCTTTTTGAAGTTGTCGAGCATTGGTGGTTCAGTGGTAGAATTCTCGCCTGCCACGCGGGAGACCCGGGTCCGATTCCCGGCCAATGCAGAAAGTTAATTTAGAGGTCTGAGGTTTTAAATTGAGATCAATACATGTTTCTCATCTTCCGTCTCTCACAACAATCCTGGAAAATACACTCACTCCTTGTGGGCATTGGTGGTTCAGTGGTAGAATTCTCGCTTCCCACGCGGGAGACCCGGTTCCGATTCCCGGCCAATGCAGAAAGTTAATTCAGATGTGCCAAATGTCTGGTTCTTTGTTATGTAACTTTTGCTAATCCACATTACTGACAGCGATTGTCAGCTCAAGGGCGATAATCTGGATTTATGAATCTTGTCATCACTGTGCAGCCCCAAATTATGTGCCCCTCGTTAAAGATGTTTTAACTCAAGATCAATAAGTGTTCCTCATCTTCCATCTCTTACGCGACCCATGAAGCATAACCTCACTGCCTGTTCGTATCGATCACACAAGGACGTGTCTTTTTGAGGTTGTCGAGCATTGGTGGTTCAGTGGTAGAATTCTCGCCTGCCACGCGGGAGACCCGGGTCCGATTCCCGGCCAATGCAGAAAGTTAATTTAGAGGTCTGAGGTTTTAAATTGAGATCAATACATGTTTCTCATCTTCCGTCTCTCACAACAATCCTGGAAAATACACTCACTCCTTGTGAGCATAGTTGTTGCTGCTCATGGGCATTGGTGGTTCAGTGGTAGAATTCTCGCTTCCCACGCGGGAGACCCGGTTCCGATTCCCGGCCAATGCAGAAAGTTAATTCAGATGTGCCAAATGTCTGGTTCTTTGAAGCTTTGTTATGTAACTTTTGCTAATCCACATTACTGACAGCGATTGTCAGCTCAAGGGCGATAATCTGGATTTATGAATCTTGTCATCACTGTGCAGCCCCAAATTATGTGCCCCTCGTTAAAGATGTTTTAACTCAAGATCAATAAGTGTTCCTCATCTTCCATCTCTTACGCGACCCATGAAGCATAACCTCACTCCCTGTTCGTATCGATCACACAAGGA
>NW_028118450.1:0-100887 GCF_965113295.1 Leuciscus leuciscus
GAGAGAGAGGAAACAAGAGCACAACGAGAGAGAGAGAGAGAGAGAGAGAGAGAGAGAGAGAGAGAGAGAGAGAGAGAGAGAGAGAGAGAGACAGACAGAGACTTGTTTGGAAGACAGAGGGCTGATGGTTTTTCCGCTAATGCGTTTGTATGGTAAATCACCGGTTTTAAGGACTAAAAAGGTTTAAAGGGCTAAACCTGTGGGGCAGGGGAATCTGACTGAGCTGAGATTTTTACTAACAGGAAGTCTGGGTCATCAACTTCCTTCACCTGGTTTCATTTGTTATCGGATTTAAATTATGTTGCTTTCCTTGTATGTATACACTGTTTGGATGCTTTGTTGCATTCACATTTAACTTTCATAATGTGATGTGGTACGAGTACAAGTGTGAGTGCATATATACAGATGGTGGACAACCAGAATGAGACTTTTACCGCCGCCGTTCCCGCGGCGGCAAAATTGGGATGTGTATTTGCTGCCTTTTACCGCTGAGTGGCGCTGTAATCACAGACTTTGAAAAGTGTCAGTTTATTCTCTTAATGACGTAATCTGCCGCGGCAGTAATCTGAGCTGAGGTCACAGATAAATTCAAGATAAATCTTGTGGTTAAACGAATTCAAATTCATTAAATTTAAAAAAATTAGACACACGTTAACATTGTGTGCCCAGTTTTTCTATCATTTAGAAAGGCTATGTCAATAGGTTACTTGTCATTTACTTCGTGTTATTTTAATGTGTTTGTAGATTTATTAACTGAAACATAACAGTGAAATAAATTAAAATAATTTACCGTAAAATTAAAACATTTTCAGGACTTGCAGTTAGGCTACTAACCGATGTTAGTCGGTTAAGCATTCTTTGTTATATTCAGAATTAAATAGGCTTACTTGTTGTTATGATTATCAATTGAATTCTTTAATAAATAATCAACCACAATGCCTATTACTGCCGCAGAAAAAATAAACCAGTCGAATTTCAAAGTCGTTCGCGAAATGACTATAGGCTTTACCGGGTGGCGCAAGTGACAGGGCAAAACAGCAGCAACTGCGCCATTTTAAAAGGTAAGTTTCCTATCTGTTTATAATATATATATATATATATATATATATATATATATATATATATATATATATATATATATATATATATATTTCATTATTTGAACAAAAATGAGACTGATTGAATATGTAAAAATATAAATCTGCTAAATTATTTTTTTGTGTGTGTGTGAATCATTCACGAGATTGAGATGACTGACAGTGATACCCGGCCATAGCAACGGAAGACATTTTTCAAAACCGATCGAACAAATCAGAAAAATACTTTCAATACAGTATTGCTTTCAATTAAAAAATAAACAATGAAAATGTAAAAGAAAATTAAGTTTGAAAACCCATCGCACAAATTTCAAGGTATGAATAAAGTGTCGGGACAGTTTCTTTATTTAAACAGGGTTGCATCGATAGTTTATTCCCTTTGTGATGCAAAATAAGAAACACAGAATCTTATTCTTGCAACATTTTAAATTTCTATTGTCAAAGAAATTGCAGCTAAATAAAAAAATTAAAACGGTACAAAACGAAAAAAGTTCAAAGCAACATAAATTAAGAACAGGCGTTTTTCTTTGCCTCTCTCGCGCTGGATATTTTTTTAGTAAGTTTGGTCTCCCTCACTGCGCGCGGCGGGTCTTTCTCGAAATTAAGCATTTCAGCGTAAAAAAACACCATACAGCTGATAATACTGTATATGTCGCTGTGTGTCATCCACACAAATCACGAAGAAAAAACTGTAACAAATAGCTTTTGTTCCTTCAAAGATACAACATGCCTTGCTGAATTCACCTTACAATAAAACGAGGTGGGTCGCGAATTAAAGAGCTGCTAAATTGAAATTGTTTGTGGAAAACCTTTAAATACAATCAATAAAACTACAATATAAAATTTTATAAGATATAGGGCTTAGATCCTAGATAAATCCTTAGAATTTTGCCTTTGCCTGCTCATCAGGCTGGCTCCGACACTCTCCATATGAAAGACGGAACATTAACACCTCTCTCCTGCACCCCCACGATAAAGCAACTATTGCCTTCTCCAAACCCCCCACAGGCTAGCCTAGCTGAGTTTGCAAAACAAAACAAAGAGTTTGCCACTCGTCGTGGTGTGCCAAAACACTTAATTATAAACTTCAATATTTCATTCAAAACAATCTCAAAACGCTTTGTGACATTTTGAAAAGCCGTGGATGCATTACTGCCACTGGAACCATGAACGCAACAGAATACTGGTTCTGATTTTATTGTTTGTCGTTTAAACGTCATATATATATGTTCTGTTATAACAGTATATATTGTATATACTGTATATTGTATATATATTGTATGTACAGTTATAACTGTATATAACATATATAACAGTTCTGTTTTTTTAACAGAACTGCTTTTGAAATTACGATTGGAATTATTATAGGTTACAGAAGTAAAGTCATTGTATAATATTTGTTCCTTGGTGTAAAATGGAAATGCATGGTGATTTTATTTTGTAAATAGGCTATAAGCAAAAAACTATGTTTTAGAACTATAGACAAATCTCTCTGCATCAACAATAGACTATACAATGCATTAATAGGCTAATATAAAAATACCAGTAGTCTAAGTTAGTTCGGGTTTCGAACCCGTGTCATCTAAATGATCGTAACGTAAGTTCAACCACTCTGCCACGATTCACTCGTTGCAACATGGCCTAACGTTCCAGTGTGTGTTCGCTCACACGAGCGAGAAGCGCTCTTCATTCAAAAGAACGCGCCGCCGCGTTTGTCGAACACTAATTCAACATGCCAGAATAAAACCTGGCTTTAGAACAATGCATAGCGCCACTCGTCGTGGTGTGCCAAAAAATTACAATACTTTAGTTTCATTTATTTCAGTGTTAATGTTTGAGTTAAAAAAATCCTCTACAGATTAAATTAACACAAAGTCGGCTATAAGAATCCTTTATAGGCTACGAAAAAAGCAAAGGGCTTACAGTCTTAACATTTAGGCTACTTTGCTTAAATTCGATACATTTATTTTCAGTAGGGCCTAATAAATTTGGATGTAATTTCAGTATGCTTTACCAACGCTATAAATTTGTTCAATTAAAGTTCCAAGAGGTCTGGTCTCTATATTTCCTTCCCAGCTGACACTAATATGCAAGTGCACAGCAAAATTCACAACTTGTGCTTGCTGCGAACGCAAGTTATTTAAGGTGTCTCAACTGTACACAGTCTACCCTACAGTGTGAATTCGTTACAAGGTTTCATTTAATTAAATGAATGTGCAGCATTTTGTACAAATAGAGTCTATAGGCCTACTATACTGTTGTAGCCATTAAATAATCTCATTTAGTATCATATTTGTTAAAATATTCTAATGTTATTTTTTTCCATCTATGTTGAATATGAAAAGTGAACAGCACGAGTAAGATAGGATGCATTATATCGAGAGATGGATATGGAGTGGGTCAGACATGATTTTGACCACTTCATTAAGTTTTGTTTTGTAGAAAACCTTTCTTTAAAGTGAATTTCGTTTTCTATAAATTGTATCTTAATTTTAATAAATTTTTCATCAACCAATTGCTGGATTTAAGAGATAAGTAAGAGAAGCAAATATAACAGACACTAATCATGGAGGCGCCCGCGCGGTCACTTGCATTGCACGTCAGCTGGAGCGCATCTCATCCTCCTAACTTAACGAAACTCAGCGTATGCCTCACACAGACATGATAAATACATCAAATACACAAAGCTTGAAATGTCTTCAAACGAAATAATTCAAAACGAAAAGAAAAAGGCTACTCTCTGATTATGTCTTTACGTGCATTTCTCTCTAGGTGCGTTCACTACAAATATGGCGATCGTCAACTTCATCTTTGCAGTCGACACTGTCAGAAAACACTAGTTTATTGATAAAAATCAATGCACGCATCACCGAATTTACAAATTCACATCTTGCTTGTTGCACGCACATATTATGTCGAAAAAACGAAATATTATGTTGAAATAACATTATTATTAATAATACATCTTTTAGAATATTTGATTAAATGCTGCTTGTTCAATTTAATACAATTAAAACTTTAATTGTGATAATTAAAATAATTGAAAATTAAATATTTAGTGGCCAAGTTTTGCTAATTTATTATATAGGCTATTATATGCCTATTGCCTATATTAAGTAGGTCATATTAAGACAAGGCATATATTAAGTTATTTTTGCTGTTATGAGAAAAAAAATCTAACGAAATCTAAAATCTAAAAAAAAATTCTAACGCCAATTCAACATGCCAGAATAAAACCTGATTTTTGAACAATGCGTAACGCCACTCGACCTGGTGTGCCAAAACACTACATTTTAAACTTCAATTTTTAATTCAAAACGCGTTTTTGACATTTTTTTAAGCAGTAGCCTAGCCTATATAAGGGCATTGAAACCAGGATCTTAACTAAAACGCGTTCCGCGTAATCTCTCAAAAATTATGCCACACTACTCCATGTATTTTTTTTTTTTTTAAGGACTGCTTTTGAAATCACTATAAATTACTATGCAATTGTATCGCTCACGAGAGCTCTTCATTTATCTAATTCCTCAATAGAATAGTAAAAATATTCAGCGTCATTGCTCTATTTTTAACTTTTGATTCTATTTTTTCAGTACTAAAATTGATTCTATCTTTGGTTCTATTCTGTTGTAGCCTAATAGGCCTATTTATATATATGAACAATATGCCTATTAGGCTTAGGGTTTTATATTTAACCCACTTAAATTTTAAAATACGGCAATTGCTGCTGTTTTGCACAATGTCCCTTTGCGCCACCTGGCGGTCATTTCGGGAACGACTTTGAAATGCGGCTGGTTTATTTTTGCCGCGGTGATTTCGCCGCGGCAGCTGGCGCGTAATAGGCATTCTGGTTGTCCACCATCTGTAGATAACTTGTTATGATTGCTCATTTAGGAATTAATAGCAGACCACACAATATGCACAGAGATATAGAGTTGTTGATTTCAGATGCTTTTTTGAAAGCGCGCTGCTGATAAGTTTGCTGCTGATGCAACAGCAACCAATCAGCTGCACTATTTAGATAATAATGTGATCGCTAGCAAATTAAGTTAAGGACCTATCAGCCTGCACTATCTAGAGTGTCATGACATTTGTATTAAACTTTGTATTAATCCGCAAAAACAGTTTTCAACATTGATAATAATAAGAAATGGTAGTTTTAATTTAAGGTAATTTTACTGTTATCATAGTTATTATTAAAATTATTAGTAGTACATGCTATAATTTCAGACCTTAAATCTTATCAAAATTTATTTAGTTTCAAGGATGTTTATTTATACTGGAATCAAGAAAATATTAAAGGAGACATATCATGCTTTTAAATTGTTCCTTTTTACACATAAATCATACATTTGTAGTCTATATAAAACGGAACTGCAATGCTTGGGTCTGAATTCCTCATTATTATAGCTCCACAGGCCCCTTTTCTGATGTGCGTCTTAGAGCAACTCGTTTTGGTGCGGTCTCTTTAAATACAACTGAGACACTTCATACCCCGCCCCCTCTCCAGGTTGCAGAGGTTCAACTCCACCCCGTTCGGCCATTTTTGTAGTTTGATAGCAGAGATACGATTATCTAGTGGCACAGAAACTTTTTATTCACACGTTATTAACAAAATGTCAACAACGGAAGACTTGTCCAGCCAGCCTTACATGTTCGAGCCAGAGTCGGAGCAGGAGCGAGATGAAAATGAAGACGACGAACCTGCAGAACAACGTCTTCATATGGATGTATGTATCGCAATGGTGTGTTACTGTATTCACACATGAAACTTTGGTCTTCCGACCTTTTACCACCGTGTCGATTTATTTTGATTAATATGTGCGAGGGAGAGAGAGCAAGACAGCGTCTAGTTTGGAGACGGTGATGTCTTGTTTACACTTTCGCCTGGCTCTGAAGAGAGAGAGTGAGCGCGCGCGCGACCGGGGTCTCTCTCTCTCTGCTCGTTCTTTCAGTTAAACATGCGTCCTGTCACAAGCGCGGCAATTCATCTACATTAGACGGTGTAATGAAGCGTGTGGGTTACTACATCCAACAACCGAACATTTTAACTTACCCTCTCGTAACTTCTGCATCCTTTAGCTTGGACTACAAAATTGTAGCGAGAAATAACAATGGCGGATTGCTCGAAGTGTTGGGCCGGAAGTCAATGTCCTTATTTGGCAGTTCCGCTGCAAATACTGTGACGTAATAGTTCACAAAACGTCATAGATAACAGAAAAATCGGAACAGGTTGAAAAATATGACCAAAACAGAATATAAAGATATCAACGAAGCACCTGAAGAGAATAATTTCATATTTGCTGTACTTCTAAACACTCCAAATATACAACAAAATGCATTTAAGGGCTAAAAAAGTGCATTTGGCATGATATGTCCCCTTTAAGAAAATTATTAAATATTTTTCATATTCATAAATCATAGTATGTCATAAGTTACTCTATTGAAGGGCTGTGTTTAGTGTCAATATTTCACTAACAAACTCTGTTTGGAGAAGATGATCCAAAACTGGACAAATTTGACAGACTGTATAACACTGACAAGGTGACTACTTAAAGGGGTGGTATAATGCCCTTTTCACAAGATGGTAAATGGACTGCATTTATATAGCGCTTTCACAGACCTGTGGCCACCAAAGCACTTTACATAGCCTCACATTCACCCATTCACTCACTCATTCATACACCGACGGCGGTGTCAGCCATGCAAGGCGCCATCCAGCTCGTCGGGAGCAGCTGGGGTCTTGCTCATGGACACCTCGACACTTGGTCAAGTGGAACCGGGGATTGAACCACCAACCTTTTGGTTTGTAGACAACCTACATGAACCACTGAGCCACTGCCGCCCCCAGATGTAAAGATGTAAAATAATTCTTTGATGTCCCCAGAGTGTGTATGTTTTAGCTCAAAATACCCCAGAGATATTTTTATATAGCATGTTAAAGTTTTTCACTTTTTTAGGGTGAGCAAAAATGCACCGTTTTTGTTTCTGTTCCTTTAAATGCAAATGAGCTGCTGCTCCCGGCTCAGAGGGCGGAGCTTCAAGAGCTTGTGTCCTTTTATCTCACACAGACATGCACTGACAATTTCAAAAACTTTAGCCTTTTATGTTCAAACCGAAGTCAGAAAGATGGAGAGACTCAAGACGAAGTGACAACATGTAGACAACATTTCTGAATGGTTAGTTGGTGAACTTCTGTAGCTTATGTGTAGTTATCTTCTAGTCATTGATTAGCATATTCTGTCTTGATGATCTATAAATCGCGTTCCCAGGGGCGGGGTTTATGTCAATTTTAGGGTTTGTTATGTCACTAACCCGGGAGGAATGTCGTGTAGTCCCTACCAGCCGTTTGTTGAAGTCCTTAAAAAGCAATTTCTTTAAAAGAAAGTATCTCCCTTTGCTTTTGAACTTTGAGCACTGTAACTTTGCAGATGTTGTTTATGCTCAAACAGCAACATTACACACACTAAAGTTAGAAAAGTGAAATCATATTCAACCACCCCTTTAACCAGAGAGCCTGCCAACTAGCTGTTTTTCAAAATGTGTAGTTGTACATATTCCTAAAATAATGTAGGGCTGGGCTTGATTTTATACAGCAGGAATGGATTTGATCATGGAAATTGAAAAGAAGTGAAACATGTCAGGCTATTGCATTATTGGTTGATAATATTTTTCCCTACTGGCGATTTTTTTTTTCAGAGGTGCATAAAGCTATTAATAAAGTGCTGTGCTGCGCTGAAATGTTGTTTATTTATAGTTGCACCGTTGAGGAAAGGGAGACTGATTAATTATCTTAAAATTTCTGAGTGTGATTTACTGGGAACAGCATTATTTTCTCTCCCTCAGAGGACAAATCGAAGAATTTCAGCCCCGGTCTGTCGTCCAACACCGGCCAGAGCCACCCTCACCTCCACCTGCAGAGACGGATGAACTGAGCCGACAACTGACAGGTGTGACCCGTTTCATCACACACACTTTTTTTTTCTTTTTCTGGCAAGCACATAATAATGATTAATTGTGCAATTGTGTTAGTTTAAAAACTATATATGCAATTTGTCGCTGGAAACATGTCGTGTCGTATCGTATCTGGTTTGGATGAAGAATGATGAGTAGTGGGTTACTGGTCATGCACATGCCAGCAGCAGGTTTGATTCACAAAGACCCATATAACTGCACTCTCTCCAAAAAGTTGGAGAAATGAGCTGTGAGAGTCAGTGCGGAGGGCAGCTCTCTTCTCACAGCCGGCAGCTCGGATCCATCACTGTGTCCCTGAAGGGTAATCACACAGCTCTTATTACACTGGAGGGAGGGCGATCATCTGACAGAGCACTCCGACAGCTGATTGAGAGAAGTTTCTAGGTGCTGCTGGGAGGCCAGTTGATCACAGCTGTCAAAGATCTGACCACCTTCAGCTTTTCCCAAACAGCCTCGGTGATGAGCGGCGTCTCTCTTCATCTGCACCAGCCCGAGCCTGACGCATCTTTTCTGAAGCCCACATCCCCGATGCTCACGACCCAAAACACTTTTCAGTCATTTTCACTTTTTCAAATGCAAAGGCATTTTTATGGGCATTCGTCTGATTTGGGTTTGAATAGCTGGTCACCTGTTCAATCTGCTGATAGCTTGTCTTGACGCACTCTACATTTAAAGACATAAAATGACATTTGCAAAGCATTTCACTTCTGTAATGTGACATTTTTCTGACTGCAACATAATATGCAGTTTATAATATATGGCAAGAATTTTGAGAAGATCATTAAGTAATTGGTTTCTAATATTTTTCCCCTCTTGCACTGCCTTGTTTCCATAATCAAAAAAAAAAAAAAAAACATTTTCAAAGGTGGACAGTTGATTATACGTTTAAAATCAGTACAATTTTCTAATGTTTTTGAAAGAAGTCTCTTATGCTCACCAAGGCTGCATTTATGTGTATTTTTTTTACAGTATTTATACACCATTTTTTTTTACAGTAAAAAGAGTAATATTGTGAAATATTATTACAGTTTAAAATAATTGTTTTTTTATTTGAATTTTTTCTAAATGTTATCTTACTGATTCCAAACCTTTGAATGGTGTATTTTGAAGAAATATTATAAAAACAATTACTTTTTCTGTAAGTAATATGAATTCGGTACAGATTGGGTATTTATTCAGAAAAGATAAAGGGAAAAGTTTCACAGGGCATAGACTCAAATAATACTCAAACAGACTCCAATATACTGTAATGCAGAAATGTAACATTTAAAAGTTAATGTAATAGTTTTCTGCAGTAATATTAAATAATGATAGATATTCTGATATGAAATGTCTATTTTACACTATCCAATCAAGTTCTGATTTATAAAATCAAGTCCTGCCCTACTCCCCCATTGAAAACTGGTTCATGAATCTTCACAAAGTCATGTGTTCTTAGCTGGTTATCTGTCACTCTGTATTATGAATAAATACACACATTTACAGCAATAAGGCCATTCTGATTATTGAACTGATTTAATTTATTTGAACATAAATCTGTTTTACTGCCTCTGATTTGCAGCAGAGCGGATGGAGTTGCACAAATACTTGAACTCTCTCTTCGCAATTGGTCTCGCTGAGGATGCTCGGAAATTGGACTGCCCTGCAGAATCCTGTTTAAGCATCGTAGAGTTAGATGAGGTAATTATGACCTCCACCACCCCAGTCTTTGTAATGGACTGCTAGACGATGGCCAGCGAATGACTCCTCATTGCTGTTTTCATAAACTTCATTCTGCCTTTTCCATTTCTCCTGTGTCATTTTTTTTGTTGTTGTTGCTTTAATTTTTCCAGATGGATGTAGACGCTGTAACGTTCAGATCCTTTGGAGTCAAGCAGGGAAATAAGAGTAAAATGTAAGAAACAAAAGATCAAGGTGAAAAACTGCGACTTTTTGAAAGGAAACGACAGAAAAGATCACAGTAGGAGTTTCGTCTTGAAGCAAGAATATAATTGAAGAAGTTATTTTTTCTTAAATCAGAGCTAACACAAATACAGTGTCATGTTGATATTTGTATCAGCCACAACTAGACTTAAAATAAGGCTGCTAACTGTGGCAGTAGGTTTCAGACTAGTTAGATACTATATATGCATGTCTGTTTTTCTTCCAAAAGGTTTGTGGCTGTTGAAAATGAAGATTTATCTGGACGAGGAGAATTTGGATGTTCAGTTTTGACTTCCACACCATCCCTCTCCTCGATGACCAAAGGATTGTTCTTGGAAAGTAATTCTGGGATAAATATGTATTCTTCTCATGAAATGTGGCCGTCGTCACAAGAGACTGAAACATTTACGTCATCATTGCAAAGATCAGAAAGTGATTCTCCACTTCAAATGAGGCTTCAGAGATCACAGCACCATTCGACTACCTCACAACCATTTCTGTCGATTTCACGAAGAGGAGGCCAGAAAGTGAAACTGAGTGACTCTCCAAAACCAAGCACACAGACAAGGTTTTCTACAGCACAACAGGACAAACCCTTAGAGCTACTACCAACGTTATCTCCTTCACTTCCAAAAACCAAATTGAATCAAACTTTTCCAAACTTTGAGGACAATATTTCCATTGTCAGCCCCTCTCCTCCTGGAGTACCATCTGCCAGGTCTTCTCAATGTCATTCTCCTGCATTTATTCTCATCCCTAAACAAAGTCCAAAACCTCCAGACTCTCCTTCCCCAAGGTCTAGACCTGTATCCTCTCCAGTCAACCCAATCCAATCTAGACCTGCTGTTTTAACAGCAGATTCTGAAATGAAATTAACTCAACTGTCTCCAGAAAGTGCCATCACTTCCCCAATTACTGCAATTCAAGAATCATCACAGTTTGCTTTAGTCTCAGATAGTGGTACACCTACTATGTGTGTCCATGAGTCCATTAGGTCCTCTGCACCAGGGGTTGAATCCTCTCATACTGATGGGCACCATTCAACCCTGCCCTCCAAATGGTTAAAGGGCTCACGAAGGTCACCCAAAACTACAGTGCTCTCCCTACAGCTGAGCATGTCAGGTTAGTATAACTTCTACTAGTAGATTTTTATTAAAGTTGACAACATTGAAAATAGCAGCGTCTAATTGCAGTTTAGTTTTTCTTGTGCTTTAGCCACTGTTTATAATTCTCCTGCAAATGTTTTTGTGAGCAATGAAGAATGTTTTCCTATGTAATTATTAGTGATTTAAATACTTTTAAAAGCAATAAGCTTTTGAATCTGCTTGCTCCAATGATTTTTTCCAGGTTTGCAAAGTATTTTTAGACAAAATGTGAAGGGCTTTACTATTTAACTATTGCAAAATCACTGTAACAAACATCTGGCTTATTGCTTTTATAAAATTCTGGCTGCAGCAATATGATAAATGACACCACTGTATAATAAATAATTTGATAAATAATTTCAAATAATAATTTCAAATTCAGTTACTAGATCAAAAAAGTTCATCAAGAAAAACTTTGATGCTAGCATGAGATGTTTTAAAGTAGTTGAAAAGTTTTAAAGTTGTTTTAAAAGCTTGTGTTCAGTTGCTAAGAATAAGGAGAGCGTGGCATGATAAGAGAGACATGAAACTAGCACATCTTTGAAGGAACTCAGATACTTTATTGTATAAAATATTTTAAAGTTAAATGCATGGTTGACCAAGCCGAATCAAATATTCAATAAACATTGAAAAATTCTTTATAAATGACAAGAACCTGATTTTCAGCATCCCTTGGGGTTCAGTACATCTGCATCAGAGAGTAATGATTATGAGAAAACACCAGTTGTAGACATCACCTTCATTCACACAGCGGTTGTTTCTGCGGTATTTGCTCACTAGCAGAGTGATGGAAACTTCAAGCTGTGTAGGATAAGCATTATTAATGCAGGAGGCAGGAGACGGGAAGCAGGGAAGAGAAACACACAAGCTCTGCTAGACCATGTCCAGGGGCTCGCTGCGAGCATTAGATAAGGGCGCATGTTTGCATCCTCACTGCCGGCCTCCTGCTGGAACGTCTCTTCTCTGTCTCCTCCTGTCCTCATGGTTTCTCCTCTCTCACTATTTGTCACTGCTCAGATTCAGAAGAGGAAATGACAGGTGAAGATGACTGCCTGATGCCCAATGAGGAAGACTCATCTGATGAAGAACTGAAACGAATCGCAGATTCAGAAGAACAAAAGAACAACGTTTCCAATCCGTGTTCCACCATGACCCCTCCAACAGACCCTCATTTCTCTTTCCAAAGCCTCTCAAAGACAGAACACGACAGCACAGAGCCAGTTCTGGTTACAGGATTTTCACAGGTGAACCAAAGTTACTTGTAACAGGTTACCTTCAAAACTATTTAAAACAGTTAAAAGACTACAGTTCAAAAGGTTGTGGTTGGTAAGATAATTTTTTTTTTTAAATTTTTTTTTTTAAAGAAGTCTCTTATGAAGTCACATGTACATATACGTCTGTCAGATGCAGTGTAAATTGGCCTTTATAGAGAGAGAGTATGAGAACTATACAAATAATTCTGTTGTTCATATCGAATAGTTTTGCTGGAAACTATCGGATACCAAAGACTCAATCAATTAGATATTACTCCTGTGTAATTTTAATTGCAAGCTGTGTGAGAGATAATAGCAATAAAAAGCACAGACTACTCTCATATCCACTCAGTTGATGAGGGACGAGAGGAAACAGAGCCATCAAGTCTGCCGCAAATGGACTATCAGAGTTTAATGGTGTAAAAGAAAGAGAGAGCAAAGAAAAATGCATTATAGTAAACACCTGAAATTAAATATCTGATCGGAAAGTGGCTTTATCGCAGCTCTTTTGTCTGAAGATCAGAAAATTTGTTCTTAACTACCACCCGCTGATTCTTTGATTGATACCTCATTTTCCGTTTAAAGGACACCGATTGCGACTCAATAAAAACACAATTGTTTCTCATTTTCTGAAAGCTTTGCAAATCTACATGAAAAACTATGCACAAGTGTACCTAGGACAAAGGCTGTTTTATACGCAAAGGTCACAACAAATATTGATTTGATTTGGTTAATAGAAGTAAATTGATAAATCTGTTCCTGGCATTATTTTTGAAAGCATCATCACTTTGCTGCATTTTTACACACGTCTCCTAAAACGGAGACGTCATGTACCGTCACCACATTTGCTGTTCCCCACTGGGGCAGCCAGGTCACCGGCTCGGCTCCTCAGCGAAAACCTCAAAAACGTATTGCACCTGCTGCACATTATACTGTCATGTGTCGCAATGCAGCGCAGCTGATGCAATTATCGCATGCCAATGTGCATTGGCTGGTTTTAGGGGCTGTTTACACGACACCGTTTTCAACTAAAAACTTAAAACTGATAATGTGTTTTGGCCGTTCGTTTACACGACAACAGCGTTTTGGGTGCCTAAAAACGCAAATTTTGGAAAACGGGTTTCAAAGTGCAAGTTTTTGAAAACGGTCTCCATGTAAACAACAAAAACGCGAATCTCTGAAGACGATGACGTCATGCACATGCATATTATGTGTTCAGTCTATAGTGTTTCATCGTCATCTAATGGCCTGGCAGCAGAATACAGCGTTTTTAGTCGTTTTCACGGATCCATGTTAATGGTTATTGTTTTGACAATGATGTTGTCTGTATGCAGAAAACTCAAAGGAAAAACTTCTCAGTTTTAAGCATATTGTTGTCGTGTAAACGTACCCTTAGTTACACCCAAAGTAGATTGGCCTCTCTTGCAAAAATTCCTATTTGTCGGTCATCCGACGTGACGTCTCCGTTCCCTCCTTCAGGGAATGAGGGTAACATACGTAACATAACGGTACATTTAGCAATATAGCTGGTGAATTATGTATATGATGTATATTATGATGTTTTATAACATGATCTGGGTGAATACTCGATTCTGATTGGCTGCAGGGTGTCCATTAAAAAGTGATAGAGGACACCTAGTAAAGGAGTTCTGGTGAAACGGACTGTTTACCGTTCGAAATTAATAAATAAATGCGCTGGCTACATCAGCTGTGAGTAACCATAGCAACAGGCAGTCAAAGTATCTATACAGACTATAAATCGAGGGGACTATAAATATCTCCGGTTGCTAAATAAACCGTCAGGCGTAACCAGGGAAACCAAGTTATTGTTTGTAAAAACTTAAAATATAAACTAATGTTTTAAAATTGTGTTATTTGGCAAGTGACCATGGTATGAATAGTTATTGTAAAATGCATTCAGTACAATAACTATTCATACCATGGTCACTTGCCAAATAACACATTTTTAAAACATTAGTTTATTTCTGTCAGGTCCATTAAGTCAAGAACATACATGACAATAAAAATGATTTAGGGAATTTTTATTGAATAAATTGCAATTCAAGTTGATAATTCTGAATTAAATTTGGCGGTATGGCTCTGTTCAGGGAGTCCTCTGACCTTTCATGAGCACCATGAAATAGCAGAGAGTCAGAGGACATCAGCAGCATTAGGTAACACTCACACAGTTTAGGACTGGGAGAGCTGAACTATTCCCCATATGAACAGAGCAGCAACGATGACAGAAAAGCAAATGCCACGTTATACACGACAAGGAGGAGCTGGGGAGGTGGCGGGCTGCAGAGAAGCTAGCATCAAGCAGTTAGGAGTGAACTGAATCTGCTTAAAAAGGGCGCCCTGTTTTTAGCGTAGCCATTAGCATCGAGGGGAGTTGAACAGCTGATGTGCTGATGCAAAACAGCTGATGCATCTCAGCTGATGAGACCGTGTTATTGGCCAATAGCGTTAGCAGCGTCTTGACTACCTGGCCTGCCAGAACTGACGCTTACGCTCAATTAAAACTAATTAAAATATAAACTAATGTTTTAAAAATGTGTTCTTTGGCAAGTAACCATGGTATAAGTGGGTTAATGCCCTTCGAGGGTGTCCATTGTCAGGTATTATTGGATTTCGGCAGAGGCAACCGTCCTCCGCTGCGCGTCGGAGGGTTCACGCCTCGCCGTCGTCCATTAATACCTGACAATGGACACCTCGTCGGGCATTAACCCTTACATGATGAACTACTGTATATGCCTTTCTCCACTGACGTTCTATGATGTTCAAAGCATTTCTAAGTATGCTGATTTTTAGAAGGCGGCCTGAGATGGTGAACGGGAACATGGTTTGTGTAATATTTACACATTATTAGCTGTTTGATAACGTAGTCAAGCAAAAGGCTAATCATATTAATTACCGTGATTTGTCCGACATTGTAAAGAGTGATACCATTTTGCAACGTTTACTACAAATTGACAGAGTGAAGCTCTAAATTGGTGTGAGTGGAGGCGGGGCTAATTTGCATATTCATGGATCCACGTATACATACAGTCGGCATCTAGTCATAGTTGGGGGCGTGGCGAGGGTGGAGTCGGCGTGGGGGAAAACACTGCGAACATCGTGTGTATTTGAATGACAAAAATGTGGTATTGCGAGTCATTGACGCCTGCCGACCGGCAACGGTACATTGTAAAATGAACTGCAATAGGTTATGATAGCCCTTATTTAATTAAAAACTGAGTCAATGACCCAACCAAATGGCCGGAGGTGTCGTTTCCAGACATATTTTGTGATCTGGTTGAATCTCCAAGACATTGCAGCAGCTGTAGCGGTAACATTAGCCTATAACTCAATCAACTTATGTTGAATACTATAACTCCATAAAACCTTGTCACTTACCAATTGTACGTATGCTTCACTCCAAACTATTAATCCTTTTGTAAAACGGTGATCAGTAGTACGAAGTTGCCGAGGGACTGTGCTGACAGTTGTCCCTAAAGTCCTCTAGTAACTCACAGACTGCAGTCTACTCCATAGGTTCACGGCTCGCGTCATGAGCCTTCAGCTGATAACGCTAATGTGAATGAGACATCCCTTATGAAAAACAACTATAGGAAACTTGTAGTATTTTGAGACAAAATATTATAGTAATCCTACAGGAATACTATAGTATTTTGGGACATACTATAGAAGTACTATAGAGGTATTACAGAACATCACATAAGTATTATACACTACTATAGAAATCTTATAGGATTACTATAGTTCTTTTTCGTAAGGGATGTACTGTAGACAAAACTAGCCCACCACTGCCTAATACGAGTTTAACACCCACTACTATCACACAGGGATCTACTCACACAGCAATCTCAAAAAAGAAAGCTCAAAAGCCATTTTGTCCTCATTTCCGGTTCTGTGTGTTTATTAGGAAGGATGTAGAACATTAATTCATAATTTGTTTGTTTATTGGCGGTACAGAAAACGACACAGCAACTCTTCGGCATGATTGCCCCGTGTATTTCAATGAGCGCCAAGGCAATGTTTTCCCCCACGGGCTAAATTCACATCACGTGACGGGGCGTTCCCGGGGGCGTTCCCAGACCAACCGTCTGTATATACTAAATGAAGCAAAGGTGTGGAATTACATTCAAGCTATTTTAAGGCATTAAGAAAAAAAAATTCACAGGGAAAAACTTTTAAATATATACTTTTTTTGATCAAATATGAGTTTTAAGGGATAAAATTATTGACAACAGGGGGATCACGCAGTGATTACCATCCAGTTTTTTTTTTTTTTTTACTTTAAGCCTCACAGAAATATTCAATGAATTTTTATACAGAAATTGAAAACATTTAAAGGATTCATGTCATTGTCTGTATGAATTGCATTTTTATACATTCTGAATACATTAATAGGTCTGTAAATAAGTAATTGCCACACCATTGACCCGTTTATGAGTAATGACTTTCTGACTATTTTTCTTCTCTTTTCTTCCTTCCATTCTGTATCCCAGCGACAGCAAATCCAGTCAGGGCAGTACCAAGATCTTGAAGGGTTCCTCACGCTGGGGCTGTACCCTGGAGTCCTGCAACACAGTCCAGCTCCAGCTCAAAAACCTAGAGAAGAGCAGAACTACATGGAGATTTCTCTCGGTATGTACAGAAACAAAACAAAGGCTCTGTTCTGGCTAAACAAAGCAAAATATTGCTGAGGATTAGAATGCAAGATACAGCCCTTTTAAAATGTGAAATTATATAAAGTCAGTCAATCAGCTTGGAGCTTCCCATTTTGCGGAAGCTCTTGACATTTTTGTGCGCAGCACACCTGAGACGGTTGGGTCAAGATGCCTCTACAGTAGCATTCGTAGAGACACAAAACATTGACTTCACTTCAGTAAGGTTCAGTATAGTCAAGTTTTACTGTGATAACAGCACATAATTCTGTATAAAGCCATGAAGAAGAGCTGAACTCAAAGCAGATTATCTCCTTTTTCACAGGAGCACAAGTACACTGAATATGAATTTTCATAATGACAGCGCTCTCTTGAGTTAAGATACCCCATGATCTGACACAGACCAGTGATTAACAACTTCACACAGAAGTCTAAATCTTCATAATGGATCAGATGCAATCTTAAAAATATGCACTAATGTTCAAAAGTTTGGGGCCGGTAAGGTAAGTCTCTTATGCTAACCAAGGCATTATTTGAGCAAAAAATGCAATAACAACAGCAATATTGTGAAATATAACTTTTTTCTCATTAATTTATAAATTAATAAATAAATTACTCATTAATTGAATGCCTCCTTGCTGAATAAAATAATTTCTTTCAAAGAAAAAGCTTTTGAACAGTAGTGTACACACTCCAAATCATGCTTCTAAAATAATACTTACTAATCGAATACTAGGGGCCCTATCATACACCCAGCGTAATGCAGCGCCAAGCGGGACGCAAGTGTTTTTTGCTAGTTTCAGCCCGACGCAGTTATCATTTTCACGTCCTACCGAAGTTGTTTAACACGCGCATACACATGAGTGAGTGGAGATGGGGCTAATTAGCATATTAATATTATCCTTACCAAATAAAGGCTTTAAATTAAGCTGTTTAAAGAGAAATATTAGTGTTTACAGTCGGGCTAATGGCTTCGCCAAGGTAGCACATTAACTGAGGAGCTAAAGGATAATTCCAGGAAATAATGAATGTATAAAAAAGAGGCATATTTTATACTCATCTTTAAGCTAGCAGCTCTCTTCAATGGCCAATCCATCTAAGTATGGAATAATTAGGTATCTAAATAACACTCGCTGCACAGAATGCACTGTTAAGAGAGATGGCTGTGGTTTGTATAAGTGTGGTCATATATTATTGTTGGAACCACATAAGAGCCACATTCCAAATGTCTTATCTCAATTATTAGAGAACAAATGATGTATTTGTATTGGGTAGGCTGAATATAAATATGCAAAAGACAGTTTTTATCTAATATACCGTAAAAAATGAAGCATATGTTTGGTTCATTGAGCTTCAAGGTTAATGAAAACAGAGGACTAATAAGTCCCTGTTTCAGTTCAATTCTGTCTCTGTCATCTCTGTTTTCATTGGCTGATAAGTGTCTTCATCATTTTCCAGCAAAGTCTTTTCCTTTCTCATCTTTTTTTCTTCTTCTCTGTCACAGTCGAGTCGTTTTTATCGGCCTGTCTGTGCATCTGTAATCCCTGACGTACACTGACAGGAGCACTGGCCAGTCAGTCGGAAAAAGGCTTAATTACAGCAGGCGTTTAAGATGGCAATAGAAGGCAGACATGTTTAACCTTCAAACAGTCACTGTCTGCAGTCAGGCTGTTGGGTGTGTTTTGGCCCATGTGGTTTTCCAGCTAAAGCTCAAGGTGTTAACCAATAGGTTGATGGTTAGAAGCTCAGAAGGAGTGTCCTATTGTGTCCTTTAAGCCCAAGCTAGATTAGTCCCTCTAAAAAGGAAGTAGTAACACTTGAGTCATTACATCCAAAACCTTACAAAAACCTCAAAAGCTTACAATGACTTCAGTTGACTTCATGCTTTTCACTTTAGAACACTGTTCCAAATAATTAGTTATTTACTTTCTGAAGGATTTGGTTATATTTGAGTCATTACTAGTGGGTTTGCATGATCTTTACTTTAGAATCAATTATATATTGTACATTAATCTCATCTCTCTTCTACGTAGTCCTTTGGGAGGTATGAAAAAATTGTAGTTACTGATTAGCTTATAGTGAATTACCTTATTCAGCTGAGCACTATTACTACTAATTCGAGAAACAGAGATTAGTTAATAGTAGTTACTAGAATGTTAATATTGCATTACTCACTTGTTTCTGTGTAGTTATTCATTAATAACGGTACAGTATTCTAAAGTGTTACCGAACAAAATAATAAAGAAAACAAAGCCTATTTGCATATTTATTATAATTTTTACAAACGCAAATCTAAATATGGTAACGAAAAGAGGTGGTGTTTGGGTGATTGAGAGGAAAAGAAAAGAGAAAGTAAAGAAGCGGAAGCGAGAGCCTGGTCGGGAAGTTTGGAAGCAGCGTCTGGAAAAGTCAGGGGAAAACGAGGCCGTTGTTTCAGCGTGTCGTGAAGCTACTTTCTCTTGCATCTTTAATTTCGTTTTCATTATATATTTAGCCTACTCATGTTTTGGGATGATTTTTGGACCCCTTTTTGTTATTATTTTTAAATGGCCTACTGTTGAACCTTGACGGCCTGTGTGCAAATGCGCCAGTGTTTCATTTTTAAAGAATCTTTTCGTTTGCTCATTTCTGAGGGCGTGTTTCTGGTCATTAAGAGACTGAAATATTTATGTATTTATTTGTTATTGTTGTTGTTGCTATGTGAATGGACATTTCTGTTTCTTTCTTCTTCCTGTAAGGGTGGTTAACAGAAAATTATAAATTTGTTTGTCAGTTATTTAAACTGTCTGGCGCCCAACCTGAACAATAAAAAATTTGGAAAAACCAGTGTTACGTTACCGTGCACACAAACCGTGTGTGTGTGTGTGTGTGAGTTTTGCAAAAGAAGGGCCAACTGATATTTGCTGGCACTAAAATCCTTTCCATCTTTTGTGTTTGTTTGACTGTGGTCCTCTTGCCTTCTGATGATGAAGGTTACACATTCAGGGTGAACATTTAGACTTGTGATGTACAGTAACACATTGGCCTTCTAGTAAACTGTATGTTCTGATCGTTGCTCACCTTCAAGACTGCAGTACATGATGAATCTTGTCTTGCTGTGTGGAGATCTCATTGTTTGTTTTCGTGTATCATTTTCTTGGTACTGTAGTTGCAGGGCAGGGGTCCTGGAGATCCAGCAGCAGTCTCCAGCATCACGCAGATGAGGGGCTAGTCACTGCGCTGGTGAACGGTGGACCCATCAGTAGCACCCCTCGTGCATTCACACCATGCCATAGCAGAATGTCATCACAGAGGCTGTGCTTCTCAGGTAAATAGTCTTCATTACTTGTACAACAATAGACGTGTGTAGAGATTTAATTTGATGTGAATGAAAAAGGGGCTGCGAAGAACAACTTTATTCTGTGACTTGATATTTTTTGTGGAAACCATGATACATTTTTTCAGGATTCTTTGATGAATAGAAAGTTCAAAAGAACAGCATTCATTTGAAATGGAAATCTAAAATAAATAAATAAAAATCTTACTACAGACCCCAAAGTTTAAAGAAGTGGAATCCCAAATGAGATTTAAGTTCAATATTTTCAATGAATCTCTTATAATAATATAATGCACAATGCGCAAACTACTTTTATGGTGCTTTTTCATCCTGTTTTAAGTTTGAAAGCCCCTGGTCACTGTCTGGTTCTATTGAATGGACAAGAACATTTCTTTTTTGTGTGCTCCATACTCAAATTGTTTTGGAATACATGACGATGAGACAGAATTTTCATTTATTTGGTAAACTATCCCTTCAAGGGAAGGTATCAATCATATTAATCGCTTTCTATGGTCTATTTACCACATCTAGGCCCTTGTCATACACTAGAAAACAGTCTGAGTACAATAAAACCTTCAGCTCTACTCTTTCTTTTTCTTCTGTGTGCAGACTTAGTCCACATTATAAAATGTTGAGCCTGTCTGATGTTATATCTTTGCTGTGACTAAACGATTATTTACAGAGAACGTCCTCCAACCCTTTGGACACGGCGTTTCGGCCAACGGGACATCAATGACATGGCTGTAGAATAGTCGCGCTAACCCTCAGCAATGGCGTGATTTATTGGCTCGCGCCCGTAATTAAAGCCGAGCTGATTCCTGAGCTTTCTGTGCCAGCATACACGGCTGAGGTTTCATAAAGAGATTACCCTGGGTTGCCGCATACGGGAGTGCAGGGAATGCGTCCAACGGCACGCTCCTCAATCTCTCAGCTCAACTCAGATCAGCTCAGCTAGCTAGCTCGGTTTATCAGTCTTGCTTTCTCTACCTCTCGACATATCTTCCTCTCTGTCTCTCAGCTCATCACTCGCAGGTCTGCAGAGGAGGGAAAAATAATCTGTTTAACAGCATGACAGCTGTGATTTCGGCTGGTGCAAATCAAAGCGTCAGATATCCGTCCATGCTCTCTTGCCTGCTTTTCTCTTTCTCTCTCTCCCGTTCATTCTTTTTTTGTCTCGTATACTTGTGTCAGGTTAGACACGCTAGAATGAGCCTTGTGCATCGGGGGACACTCAAAGCCGTTGGCTCCCGAGTTCAAATCGTGGGAAGCGATATCAGTTAATACACAATCACTCCTGCAACAGTATTTCACCTGGGTATTTTAGTTCTGAACTACTGCTTTTAAATAAATATTTTTAGGTGAATTAATCATTCTTGTTCACTTCAACACTACCATTCAAATGTTTGGGATCAGTAACATTCTTTTAAGAAATTAATACTTTTTATTCAGCAAGAACACATTAAATTGATCAAAAGTGACAGCAAAGACATTGTAAGGCCTGCCCAATCGGTCCAACGGCAGTTTCCGATAAGCGGGTGAAGGTTTACTGCGTGTTACTGTCTTTTCATCGTCGCAAAGTAATTTAATTCCAATTAAACTTTTATCACGACCTCGAATTTAGGTTAGAATGCCAATTAGTTATTGGTCATTTATATAATAGTTTAGCAACACATTTGATTATTCTATTTAACTCTTTACTCTTATTATCCTCATTCATTCAGGTGCCAAAGTCGCACCGGCCGTTAATATTATGCGGTCTAACAATCATAAACTTGTCAGTTTTTGGTCACTAAACAGAGGTAATTGGCTAATATCTTAGGCGGTCACATTCATGCTTAATCAATCAAATATATTTTTATATAGCCCCCCATGGATATGTATACACTTGTATTAAAGTACCGTTTACTTCAGTCAGAGGTCATGGCCACTAGCCTACTACAGATATAAGCCGACCAATACCAAGCTGCTACCTGACAAGCTACCCGACATAAGAACAATACATGATGCTGAGTGTTTTGAGGACATTCAGCATCACGGGCTGATCTAAACTACAAATCGCCCCGAGCCTTGAGACATTTCTTTATATACCCAGACCAAGAAAGAAACCTAAACTTATGCTAACAATGGGAATTTGCATTAATTACTATCTTCAGAGTTTAAACCTTTTGAGGGCAGGATGCTATTTGCATTAAAGACCCACCCTCCTCTGTAAGCAAGATCTCTAAACTCTTAAAAACTTTATTACCTTTTGGTTTACTTCTTTGGGGATGAGACCTTTGTACCAGTCACACTGAGACATTTCAAATGATACCAGACATGTATTGTGTTGTATGATAATTGTTCACATTAAACCATATAGATTTTTAGGTGAATTTTGGTGATCTCAGCATGAGAGAGAGAAGGAACGGGAGAAGATGGGGTCAAGGGAAAGAGATGTAGATTAGGATGTTACTGAGGTGAGACTTGTGTCTCCAATGGTGATGCTAATTTCACAAGAGAGAGTTCAAATGTAAATATCCTGAAACATCTTTTGTCTTCTCTGGGAGTGGTCGTTCCTCAAGTCTTTCCTTTCTCAAGTCTTAAGACATTTATAATAATACAAGAGATTTCTATTTCAAATAAATGCTGTTCTCTTGAACTTTCTATTTATCCAACAATTATGCATCAAGATTTCCACAAAAATATTAAGCAGTACAACTGTTTAGTTGACTATCAGCAAGTGAAAGATCACCCAAGACAAGAGGAAGCTAGGGAATATATTGAAAAAGCCACATAGAAGAGACAAAAGTATGTTTTATTGTGATATGCTGGATCAGAGAGCATTTAAAGCTCTGTTTGATTAAAGCTGATTAGGCCAGCGTGAGACAGTAAATAATTCTAACCTGGTTAACTTAAGCCGCCCATCCCAGCGCTGTCTTCCATTTCTACTTTTCAGCTTTTAACATCTCTCTTTTTCTCGCTAACCACAATTAGTAGTATTTGCTAGACAACTATCATTATTACTGTTGCTCATACTTGGGTTTAGGAATCTGAATTGACAGATTACTGAATATATTACTGTAGTTATTACATTTCGATGTGTAGCTCATCCTGGGGTGCGTTTCCCGAAAGCATCGTTAGCCAACTATGCAAGTTCCGTCGTTATCAGCATAGTTCAATGAGTCGGTGATTACCGAAACTATAGTTCCAATGAACATTTGCAAACAGCATCACAAAGTTCTGTGGTTGGAACTACAGCTGTGGTTAAAGCATAGTTTCTTGTTTGCATGACATGTGGACTCAATAAATCCTACCTTGAGCAAAATAAGCAAGCTGACATTCAGTACAATCTTTATCTTTTATTTCAAATACATACAATTTCAAATACATACAAATGTCATTTAAGTCTTTTAGTTTGTCAAGCGATTTAAAGCACCGTTTTTGAAGAGTGCGCATGTGTGTACGTGCTCTAGTACGGAAGAACGAGCCTATAATTGAATTTGGAATTAAAGCAAAATAATAAAATGAGAATTAGTCCTCAGATGCCATGTCCCTAATTTATAGCAAAACATCTAGCATGAATAAGATCTCCAACAAATCCATTAAAAGTAGTTATTACTGCACCACCAGCGTTACACTATTAATCAAAGTGGTTGAACGACAATTTTGCGACATTATGGTTTCGGGAAACAGTTGTGACTAGCTTGTTGATTTCTTCAACGATGCATCGTACTATGGAAGTTTAGCAGCAAGTTACGTCATTGTACTGGAAACTCACCCCTGGTTGGGCCACAGACATGAATGATTCCTCAAATCAGAGGGTGTGTTAGTAGCCGTTTTCTTATTGTTTCTCTTACATGTCTTCTTGTATTCTCATCAATGTCTTATTATTCATTTTAGGCACCAAAAGCAGATGTTCTCCCATCTCTTTTCGGCCCCCGAGCATCGAGCCTCGTCGGCCTGACCCGACAAACCGCCCACTGTCTCGTGTTGCCCAGGAGATCAGGGAGGCCCAGACTGTGGAGCGCCTCGATCTCCAGGACTCTGATGAGGATGAGGAGGATTGCCTGGCTCTGGCCTGCCTTGAAGAAGAGTTCAGAAATATGAGCACTACACCATTAGATCAGGGTGAGGAGGCTTAGTGACTAAGACTTGTCTGGACTGCAGTTTTCTTTTTTTTTAAGTGTAATATAAATAAAGGATAAGAAGATATAAAAGTTAGATCTGTAGCTATATAGTTAGTCTATAAAACGGATTTTTATAGCCATTAATAGCCATTATTTGGTGCAGATTATTAGAATAACACTTCTAGACATATTTGCTCAAATATAAGATTCTTATTTTTTATTATTGGAAACTGTCACTAATTGTTAAGGGCTTTCAAATGCTGCATTGTGCAAAAATAAAATGTTTAAAAATGTGTATACAGTGCTGGTCAGAATTATTTGCCCCCTTGTATGAATTCTGAAACTTACTGCTATTTGTTACTGAGTAAAAAACAAATTCATATTGTGAAATATTGCAGTGTTTTATTGAATTTGAATATATTTTAAAGTGCCCCATTATGGTTGGTATAGCTGTTTGTGAATGTAAACGTTCTTCAAAGTTGTAACGTCGAAAGTGCACAATAAATAGTTATTTTTTCCCAAAAGAAAGAATTGACTCTGAACCACAAGTCATTTTTCATTCGAATCCTACTGCTTTATGGTTCTACATCACTAGAAGAAACATTTGCATAATGCCCACCTGTGTTGTTGTTCGTTGTCTGCCCGTGGAGAACTTGACCAGGCCAACAACAGGTCATTGTTACTGTCTTTACACTTCAATCGCTGAGTTGAAGGAAGCGTCCAGACAGAGCTGACGTTCAGTTATGGTAATGGTGTGTAGCTTCTGACAGGCGCTGTACGCGGTAGACAAATCACAACAGACTGGGCCATCTGGCCAATCAGAGCAGAGTAGCTCTCGGAAAGGATGGATTTAGAGAGACTAATTCATCCATCGAGTTGTTTGAGAATCATTGAAAAATGTGGTGATGTGCAATGTATATTATGTGAAAATGTATGTTTTTTTACTTTTGATGCATGTAAACCTGTTGTGGGAGACCTCCAAAACAACATCAGGAGCCTTTAAAATAGCATAATAGGGGCACTTTAAAATGTAATTTATTTATGGCTAAGCTAAGCTGAATTTTCAGCATCATTACTCCAGTCTTCAGTTTCACATGATCCTTCAGAAGTCATTCCAATATGCTGATTTGCTGCTCAAGAAACATGTCTGATTATTAGAAATGTTGAAAACAGTTGTGCTTAATTTTTGTGGAAACTTTGATACATTTTTTCATGAATATTAAGTTCAAAAGAACAGCATTTATTTAAAATAAAATTATAATAGTAACATTATTAATGACTTTACTGTCACTTTTGATTCATTTAATGCAAATATTGAATGAACATAATGTACATGCATCAGAAAGAATGTTTATTAATAACTTTAATGAATGATTTATGAAAGGCTTTTTAATGTGCTGTCTAAAACATTAATATGTTTTGATTTTTCCCTAGCACACACTTATGTGCCTAACCACCCGTGTGTATGATGAGAGATTCAGAGATGCACATGTCCCGCAAAACAGCACACACCATGCGCTTGGTACCTGCTACTGTGGCATCTTGCTCATTAGATCCCCTTATTAGAGTCAGCTCATTAGTGTTCAGTCTGCACACTCATTAAAAAAACCCTCTCTAGCCCAGCACATGCATTCAGCCTTGATTAATTTGCTTATTTCAGCATTCATTCACATCCCGTTGGTGAACAGACACACTTATACGCTTACACTAACACAACTGCTGAGACCCACCGCAGAGGTGCACCTCTCATGCGCACACACATGAAAATCTAACTAAATCTATCCAGATCTCATCTTCCCTTCAAAGATTACTGCCGATATCTGTGTGTTATGGTTCTTTCTCGTTCGCTTTTAAAAGAGATTCTGATTCAGCAATTTAGTAATGACATACAGAAATAAAGAATATTTGTGTATTTTTCATAATTTTTTTAATAACCATAATTATTTTAGAAAGTTGTATTTTCTAAGTTGTTTCAGTTGGATGATTGGCAGCCAAATAAAAAACAGACGTCTCTTCTATTCACCAAGGCTGCATTTATTTAATCAAAAATACAGCCCTAAAATGTTTTCTTGGTAGGAAGCTATGAGCAAGATTTACCAAATACCTCCCCCCTCTATTGCCAACATCATCCATGTTCTTAAATATCAAGATTGCTACAAGCGTTTGTTAAAGCATTAGTTATAAACCATGACAGCTTGCTCCGAGCAATTATTTAAGATTTATTTGTTGCTGTAATGATGGTATAGATGGTACACATTGGTCCTCCAGCAGTGTTGCTTTACCTTTCCGGTTAACATTATGCATGTAATGTAATATTATCATGTCTAAAGGCTGTGGCATATTTTTGGAAAGTGTTTTGTATTTCCGCCATGGCTCAAGAATTGCCTGTAAAACGGCCTTATCTGTGAGCCTCGGTTGTGTATGTGTATTTGTGTACTTGTTTGTGCACGATTAGACAGACAAATCTCTGCTGGAGGCTGACTGCTGCTTTGCTTTTGTTGCGTAGTGTGCTGTATGGTGCTGTAACGGGATTATAAGGCCTACTGAACACAGAATATTTGTATTTGTGTGTGTGTGTGTACAAGGGTATAAAACATCCCTTCCATCAACACACTTTCAGACTGGCCAGAGCTCTGTACTCGACATGCACACTGCCACACAAAATACACCTTTGCTCTTACCTCTTATATTTTCTCTTACTTTCTGTTGAAATTGCAAAAATTGCACAAACAAGAACATTAAAATCTGTCACTCTTTCACTCATGTTTTTTTCATGTCAGGGCAGCAAGAGTGTGTGTGTGTGGGTGAATCTCGTGAAAACTGAAAATAAATGTCCTGGTTATTTCACTCCAAAATCAAAAAAGAAATTATATTTTGCATAAAGAAAAAAAACAGTTTTAAGCTCAATTGAAAAATTAGGATGCATTTGTTTTGCTTTAATGACAGCAACACTGGAGCTGACGTGAACAAAACCTGATGATTAGTGATGTCCGGTTCGTGAACGAATCGTTCTTTTGAACCGGTTCTTTTTAGTGAACCGGTCGAACCAGTACACTAAATCGGACTGAATCGTTCAAAACAGTTTGCGTCTTGCGTCAGCGCTGATCCACAAGCTAACTAAAGTTACTCACATTCGGACATGCCTGACAGTCCCTACGACTCGAAATAAACAATATCCCAGAGTAAATTTTACTCCAGTAACTCCAACAGTTGTTTTTACTCCAGCAACTCCAACACTGAACTGAGACCAGGGGGGTAATCGAGCTCTCGAATTCCGTACCACCCCCGGGGGCCGCCATTGGCTAACAAGCCATTACCTGCTGTTAGCATTCCATTGACTCCCATTCATTTTGGCGTCACTTTGACAGCGAATAACTTTAGATCTGAGGCGTTTAAAGACTCCATTTGTCCATTGTTTATTTCTAAAGAAACACAACAATGTATAAAAGGCTCCATTACCTTGTATATTACGTTATGGCCCCGTAGAAGCAATTTTTATAAAAATAGGCTAACGATTGCGTCATAACCACGCAACTCTCTGGAAATTACCGTATAGACAGGAGCAGAAGCTTGCTGCAGTCAATCGGGGGGACGTGGAGGCATAAAGTCCGATAAAGTCAAGGGAGAAGCCCATAGAGAGTCATAAAGTTGCTCCTGCTCCTAGCTCATGGGCAGCTCCTACTCAAGCTCTCCGTCTCTGCAAGATTCGGAAGGGAATGATTCAGATTTCGTTTGGCACAGCTACTAGAAGACTTACAACTGTCAGACAGGCTGCTCACGTCACATCCACGTCGTCAAGCTCAGTTTGAGTCTGCGCAGTACGCTCAGCCATCAGGAAGTGAGTGCTTCTAATTTGCTTAACTTTTCTCCGCTGAAACCTATGGGGTCGCTGTGTCCAGTTTATATACTGTCTATGACTGAGACATGCTGTGCTGAGAGAACTGATGAGCAGCACGAGCAGCTGATTCTGAGCATGCGCGTACTACCGAACTTTCGGACACGTTCGATACAGAGAACCGATGAGCTGGAGATACTGAGCATGCGTGATAGCACCGTCTCTGAACTGAACTTTCTTTCGGCCAACTGCATGCTGTGCTGATACATGAGCACGGGTGAACCGAGGACTTAAATGAGGGGCCGAATTCAGCGAAATGTACGTTTATTTAATGACAAATAAAATCAAATTGATGAAGACCAGTTTATTCAATTTAGATCTTTAAGACATGTAAAACATCCGCGTTTGCACATTGCCTGTAGGCTACAGGGTTCATTTGCAAAAGGTAAATGTAAGAAACTTGTAAACTTGATGTTTATGACGATGAGTACTATTATTTAACTAAAGTTATGATTATGAATGCATTTATTTTAATGTATTTTTATCCGTGGGGATGATAGAATTGATGTCATTACGTCAGGACGTAAAATAACTGGTGAACTGGTTTTTTGAACTGGTTCATTGAAACGAACTGTCCGAAAGAACCGGTTCGCGGAAAAAGAACCAGACTTTCCATCACTACTGATGATGAACATGTTCTCCAGCATGATTTGAGATGATCCAAAGAGAATTTTGTGCTTCAATGAAGATCTGACCGTCAGTGCAAAGAGTCACATGATCAATGCCAGTAATTATTTGATTTGGAAGAGTGCTAGCCTACGCTTGTTGCTGGAGCGGTCTCTCTAAAAAACCCCACAAGGCGTCAAAGCGTTCCTGAGACGGGTGACTCAGGTAAGGAGAGGCACCCAGGGAAAGTTCACCCTGGCCGGGGCGAGCCTTACTCCCTTCTGATGGGGGAGTGAATTTTACAAGGTCATTAAAAAAGAGCAATTTCCTCTTTCCCTGGGTCACGCGCACACGCATAATGCTCATGGCCGTCATCTTCTCGACGGCCAGACATCAAACACTCACACCAGAACCTCGGTGGGCGCAAGCATGCCTCCTCCCCGCTTTCTGCTTGCAACAGGCCTGTACACAGCAGGTGATCTATGAGGCCCAGCCTCCTCAACTGTCACCAGTCACCGCCACAGCGGACCCAAGGAACAAGGTATGTATTTTCAACACATCATTCACCACAAGTAGCAAGGGATGCAAAGCCTCCCTCTGTGTCTTCCCTTGCTCCCCCTCGCCGTGATCTAAAAGATGGCGACTCGCACAGTCGCAGCGGTTTCGTCCTCTTGTTCAGTGCTTCTCGTTTGTGTTTTGTTCGTTTTTCTATTTGTAATTGTTAAAATCAGTCAGGCAAATCAGTTACAGTCGGTCAGATATCTTAAATATAGGTTTTTGATGTGACCAAGCAGTCACAAGCTGGTCGTGCCTACTAGCTAGGCTAAAGAAACAACACCACAAACCACATCTTCCTAGTTTATTCCTCACCAACGACAGACCACTCGCCATGAAAAGGGATGAATTACAACTGCGGATTGCTACAAATAATGATAACAGAGACGTGGCTGAACCCGCTCGTCCCCAACGTCGCCATGGAGCTAACAGGACGCACAGCAATCCGCTGGGACAGAAACAAAGATTCCGGTGAGACCAAGCGCAGTGGACTTTGCATCTACGTGCATGACAACTGGTGTACCAATGTCAATATTGTAGACAGTCATTGTTCTCCCTACCTAGATACTTGACTGTTAAAGGCAGGCCCTTCTATCTGCCTCGGGAGTTTACCGCTGTTATAGTTACAGTTGTTTACATCCCACTGAATGCTAACACAGCTCAAGGCTATCTGCTACATGCCATAAACTCTAACCAGACTACCCACACTGATGCTGTTCACATCATATCAGGGAATTTTATTCATGCAGAGTTAAAAACTCTCTTAAAAGCCTGAAATGCTTCAGAGACAAAGCCCTCTATAGTCCAGCCAGAGCTAGAGCCAGAGCTAGAGCCAGAGCCAGAGCCATCAAGGGTGCGAAAACAGAGTACAAAAGAGAAATTGAGGATCAATTCACACACAATGACTCTGGCTATCCAGCATCTCATAAACTACAAAAGCAGTATTCACAAGACCTCTGACGCTAATGCTTTATTAGTAGAATAACTCAATTGCTTTTTTGCCCGCCGAGGTCACACCACTCAATCACACCCACCCCCAATTGACATGCGCCCCATAATTTTCCAGACTGGTAGCCAAAATGCTGGACTTGGGTCTCTCCTCATCTATCTGCCATTGGATCAAGGACTTCCTGACCAACCGCCCCCAGATGGTTAGGTTAGGCCCCTATTCCTCTTCCACTGCAATGCTCAGCACAGGTGCCCAACAAGGCTGTCTGCAAAGTCCACTTCTCTACACCCTTTATACGCATGATTGCACCCCAACCCATCCTACCAACACTATCATCAAATTCGCAGATGATACGACCGTTGTTGGACTCATCTCAGGAGAAGACGAAACCGCTTACAGAGATGAAGTTAAGAGACTGACAGAATGGTGTGGGTTAAACATCCATGCCCTGAATGCTTCTAAAACCAAAGAGCTCATTATAGACTTCCGAAAGCCCAAAATGGAACACACATCACTGTACATCAGCGGGGTCTGTGTGGAGAGGGTTCCAGTCTTTAGATTTCTGAACATCGCTGAGAATTTCTCCTGGACCGCAAACACCTCAGCAGCAGGCAAAAAGGCACAACAGCAACTCTGAATGCGAAATAATGTGCCAATCTGATCTAGTATTTCATACCTCAATCCCACAGGTTAACTTCCTCCCAATACCTCAATGTATTTCTACTCCGTATGTTTACATTTTATACTACTTAGTATGCTTAATTTACACTTCACCTTGACCTAACTGTTTTGTGTGTATTGGTCTAGGTAACTTTACTTACTATATATATATATATATATATATATATATATATATATATATATATATATATATATATATATATATATATTTATTTCAATTAGATGTTTAGTTTGCACTAGTTATGTGATTGCACTGTAAGGATTGCTCTAATTTCTCTGTACTTGTCGAATGACAATAAAGAATCTTGAATCTTGAACTCCCTACCTCGGGTACACCAGAGGTTATTCCACTTGTGCCACTTGTACAGAGTCTGGACACATAGCTAGCGGTGCCCAATCCATTGCGCTGGTACATCAGAACCATCCGCCGCCCAGGTACAGTGGATTGCTTTCCACCTCTGTAAATGGAGAGAACGCTCCTATCCTTCGGGCGGAGATCACTGTCCTTCTGGAGAAGGACGCGATAGAGACTTTCCCTTCCAGCCGAGATGAAGAAGTGGTTCTTGCTTCATCATAACAAACAAATGAGGTGGGTTGAGACCAATCTTAGATCTGTGAGTTTTGAATCTGGCCCTGTACAAGCTGCCAAAATGCTAATTTAGAAACACATTCTTTCACGTGTTCAACATCAAGATTGGTTAGCGGCGATATACCTGAAGGACGTGTTCTTTCATGTCTCAATCCTTCCTTGGCATAGACCGTTTCTACGATTTGCCTTCGAAAGTTGTAAATTAGTACAAGGTCCTCCCCTATCCCTGTTTCCTCACGCCTTTATGAAGGTCACAGAGGGTGCCCTTGCCCCGCTAAGGGAGGTGGGTATTGGCATACTCAACTACCTTGATGACTGGCTAATCCTAGCTCACTTGCGAGAGTTCCTGTGTGCACACAGGGACCTGGTCCTTGAGCACCTAGCCCGATTTGGACTTCGGGTCAACTGGAAGAAGAGCAAGCTCTCTCCCATGCAGAGCACCTCTTTTCTCGGTGTGGTATAAGACTCGATCGCCATGACATCACGTCTTTCTCAAGACCGTGCACAGTCAGTGCTGAACTGCATATGGCTTTGGCATATGGCTTTGCTTGGGTTGATGCATTTAAGACCCCTTCAGTATTGGCTTCATGCTCAGGGACCAAGTGGTGAACTTGCAAGCAATCCCTCCTGATCAGGGAAACCCAACCCTGTCTCTGCGGTGTCTAGTACGCGCTCTGCGCATTTATCTGGACTGGACGTAGAGCTTCAGAGGAGCTGAGTAGCTCTTTGTCTGCTTCGTAGGTCAGCAGAAGGGGCATGCTGTCTCCAAACAAAGAATGGCCCTCTGGATTATGGATGCCATTCTCCAGGCTAATCAGGTCGTGGTTTTACGGTGCCTGGGAGTGAGGACTCACTCCACCAGGGGTATCGCATCCACGTTGGCTCTAGTGAATGGTGCTTCATTTGGAGACATATTGGAGACACCCAACACTTTTGAGAGATTTGATTATCTATGCATGAAGACAGTTTCGTCCAAGTTTTACCTGTTATTACCTAAAGGCCCGTTAACACCAAGAACGATATCTATAAAGATAACTATATTAGTGTCCGTCCTAGTGGACGATATCGTTCTGTTTATTCTAAGCGTATGCTTGTTTTAAATGCTCAAGCTCATTACAGCAGGATAGATTCTGATTGGCTGTCAATGTTTTGACGCACAGTGATTCCAACTATCGTTTCTCTGTGCCGTTATCGTTATAGCTGTGGTGTGAACTCTGTAATATTGAGAATGTTTTTTAGAACTATATCTTTATCCTCCTATCGTTTTAGTTATCGTCCTTGGTGTGAACTGGCCTTTAGGTAATAACAGGTAAAACTCGGACAAACTGGTTGGATAGTAGTGCTTGCATTAGCGCCTGATAATGTGCGCTTTTTAGGTCCAGTTAGTTTCCCTTGAATGGTGAACCCTAGGCCCCCCTTCTCCATCACTTAAGCACTAGGGTTGTGCCGATAGACGATAGTATCGTGTATCAACAATAGTCATAGTTATCGCTGATGGCAGATGCCTTTGATCAATACGATAATTGGCTCGTTTTCCATGTATTAAATTATTATTATTATAAAGCTAGTATTGTTATTAAATTAATATTAGGAACTACAATTAATTTGCCTAGCCTAAATTCATAGCGACATCACCGTCACGCGCGTTATGAGGACTCCTATAAGAAAATGTTTGTAAAACAGACTAAAAAACTACTTCCCAAATCAAATTTGAATTGCAAGGTGATTCATTCACAAATTGTCAAGAGTGCTTGTTTTAACAGACACATCATTCTTATACAGATCCAAGATAAAAACGGCATCATTGCTCGTCAGTATTTTGTTTCCATAGCACATTAACAAAACATTTAATGACACTAATAACACTAAAAACAATACAATTACAAAATATTAATAATAATATCATTAAATGATATAGGCCTAATAACAGTCTTCACGAACACAGCACAACAACTGAAAATCAAAAGCAGCTTCAAACACTTGTTTAACAATCAATTTTTTTTTTTTTTCAGTCATTAATGTAGGTGAAACAAGAGAAATATTAAGCCAGTAAATTAAGATATTTGCTATACCGTTATATCGTCGTCTCTGAGTGAATGCGGTGTTAATGCAGCGACAGATACCGAAAGCTCAGTCCGTTTCTGCTTTCACTTTCAGGGAATGAACGCATTTACATGCACGTTCTTAACCCGATTATGCTGCATAAACTGACAATGTATGTGGTCATGTAAACGCATTAACCCGTTTTCCTTTATCGGAGTCAAGTCATAAGTTTAAGTAAAAACCGATCGACTCGGTTATTTCTCCCGGCATTTAAAACATTAACCCACGTTCTTTGGGCTTATTGAAGTGTGCATGTGAAGTGCATCCAGACAGAGAGAGCACTGGTAGGAGGACATATCGCAAACTCTGACTCTTTCTTGACCCAAGAAATTATTAAAACGTGTTCCCATCTCGTGCAGAAGTACAGTCAAAATGCTGCATCTGTAACGGCATGAGAGGATAATGTGTGTCCGTAAATTTCCTGCTGACATGTTGAAAATCTCTGAGTCAGATACAAAAATGATTAGGATCTTTTTTTTGCCTCACTATAACGGGAAATAACCTGATTTAGCATATTAATAAACACTCCACCGTTGCTAGCAAAATAGAAAAAAGGATTCTCATACATAAAACGAAGTAATAAACAAGCAAATTAATAAGTAAATAAGCAAGTTAATAATCAAATAAGTAAGCCCCGCCCCCTCACGATATTATCGTGTATCGCCAATCTCACAGGCTGACAATAGGACGATATGAAAATGAAGCATATCGTCCAACACTATTAAGCACTATTGATTATTGATGAGTTCAGTGGAGGAACTCACTACCATGCCCATTACTCGTGGTATGCCCCTTTTCAGGTGAGCTCTTTTAACTTGGCGAGTGCTCCGTATGTAGTGGTTCCCTAACGGTGACCCCATACAATGTGTTCTTCCACTGTTCAGTTTCCCTCTCGGTGAACCCAGGGTCTTCCCCTGAATAGAATCAGCTCCATCATGAGTCGCTGTGAAGCCGGTAGTCTCCCCCTCGTTAGGTGGAGCCTAGTCTAGCGTAGCCAGACCTTCAGACTGAAGCAAGGTCTGGACTTTGTCGCAGCTTATCTTGGCCAAGGACTGCACAAGAGGGCGTTTGACTGACATGTAATGCAACCAATCACAGTTCGTTTTGTTCCGCGTCATGTGCCAATATAATGTCCATGTCCCTACAATAACAGACCAGCGTGCATCTAATAAATGATTAATTCAAGAACATTGTGCAAGTTTACTGCAACATTGGAGCCGCGAAGTTAACATACTTCTGAAAATCCAGCGTTAAGTTGATCCTGGTAAGTGCTCATTGTCACAATTGTGAACACACAGCGTTCTTCTTCCACGAGGGGTTTTGGCGTCACGGAATTTGTTTCCAGGCGGACCGATACAGAACGTGACGCACACGTCTTCCGGACATCCTGTAGAATTCAACCAATCATATCGCAACTTCGATACTCCTGAAGTGTTTCGAGAAAAGTGTGCCATATGCATCAGATGTTCAGCCAACGGTCCATTGTAGTCTGAGACTAGGTGTAGTCTGAGACTAGGTGGAGCCCACCACAGGGACTCTTCCCTATGTAGTACTCCCCTCTGGTGAGTCCATAGGATGTATTTTCCACATGCTCCACATCCTATCTCAGTGAGAAGGAGAACGCTTCCCAGCATTAACAAGCAGGTATTTCTTGCTGTATAAAAAAAATGTGTGTGTGTGTGTGTGCACGCATAAACGTTTTTAGTGCCTTCCAGACGCTGGCGGCTCAAAGCCTCGTCTCTCTCTTTGATGTGGCATAAGTATTGACAGGGTCACACAGATGAAGAGGAGGAGATCTTCATCACGAATGCTCTTGCTATGAGGCTTCTGATGACCTGAGATTTATTTCCAGGCCATGATTACAGCACTATCTCTATCCTCCTGGAATCTGCCCCAAAAAAGTCAAAACCCTAAAAAGTCCCTCCATGCTACCTTCCTCTTTGATTATGGTTTTGTTTCTAAGTTGTAAATTGCAAAGATATTCACTCAGTCAGTTTGTTTTCATAGAAACTGTTTTCAGATATTCACAGACTGGTGTAATCCTCTATCACCACTGTGCCCTGGAGCTGGATGCTTTACCCTGGGCTGGGAATGTGTGCTACGTGTTGCTTTTGTCACCGGTAAAATATCTGCTAAATGACTAAAATCCAATTGCAGCTTCAACTTTTCTAATTAACTGCTTATGGCTTAAAAGGGTTTGGGGCTTTAATTACAATGGCTATATAGAATATAAAATGTCTTTATCAAATATTGAATCCACTATTATTTTTCCCTATTTATTATTAAAAAAGGGACTCTGTCAGCCTTAAACATAAATAAACCTCTTAGACATAAAATATTTACTTGAATGGTAACACTTTATTTTAGGGTCCAATTCTCACTGTTAACTTTTGCTTATAAGAATACATAGTATTAGGATATTGGCTGTTTATTAGTACTTATAAAGCACAAATAAATGCCCTATTCTGCATGACCATATTCTACATCCCTTAATCCTACCCAATACCTTATTGAACTTAACAATGACCTTACTAACTATTAAAGGAACACTCCACCGTTTTTTGAAATAGGGCTTATTCACCTTCTTTCCTACATTTAGATAGGTGGGCAAATGCATTTTTGTCTCAGTGCATGCATTGTTTTAGTTTGACAGGGTTGGCGCTAGCTTAGCTTAGCATAATGAATGGAATCCTTTGTTGCCAGCTAGCATGTCCTGAGTAAAAGTGATATAAAAAATAAAATAAAAACACCTAATTACTTCTTGTGGCCTGCGTATTCACAACAAGTACAAATAGCGATGCAGATTAACACTAGGCGATTTCCTATGCAGATTTTGACTTGGGACTATATTAGGGGGAAGCACAGGCGAAGCACTGCCACTTGGGCGCAGAGATATCACGCCCAAGTAGCAGTGCTTCGCCAGTGCTTCCCCCTAATATAGTCCTTAATATATAAGTCAATATCTGCCTAGGAAATCGCCTAGTGTTAATCTGCATCGCTATTTGTACTTGTTGTGAATACGCAGGCCACAAGAAGTAATTAGGTAGGGTTTTTTTTATTTTTTATATCACTTTTATTCAGGACATGCTAGCTGGCAACAAAGGATTCCATTCATTATGCTAAGCTAAGCTCACGCCGACCCTGTCAAACTAAAACAATGCATGCACTGAGACAAAAATGCATTTGCCCACCTATCTAAATGTGGGAAAGAAGGTGAATAAGCCCTATTTAAAAAAACGGTGGAGTGTTCCTTTAATAAGCAGTAATTTGGAGTTTACTGAGGCAAAAGTCATAGTTAAAGGAGAAGTTCACTTTTAAAAAAACTTTTGCTGATAATTTACTCACCCCCATGTCATCCAAGATGTCCATGTCTTTCTTTCTTCAGTCGAAAAGAAATTAAGGTTTTTGATGAAAACATTCCAGGATTTTTTCACATATTATGGATTCCATTGGGACCCAAACGGTTCAAGGTCCAAATGACAGTTTCATTGCCGCTTCAAAGGGCTTTAAACGATACCAGACGATGAATAAGGGTCTTATCTAGCGAAACGATCGGTCATTTCAAAAATAAAATAAAAAGTTGACGTTTTATAAGCACAAATGTTCGGCTTGCTCTGTTCTGTGATGCGCGTTCGTGACGTCACGTAATACGCAATTACGTTGAAAAGGTCACGCTTGAAAAATTGAAGAAAATGTTCTTTTTGGCTTTTTAATATTAAAACACTCAGGATGCGCACACGAAATGGGCATTTTAAACGATAAACTGACACAAATACATTTGAAAATGTTTATATGGTCCTCCTTCCGCACATTTGTAAACACATCAAACTTGACCTTTTCAACGTAATTGCGTATTACGTGACGTCACGAACGCGCATCACAGAACAGAGCAAGGCGAACATTTGTGCTTATAAAACGTCAACTTTTTATTTTATTTTTGAAATGACCGATCGTTTCGCTAGATAAGACCCTTATTCATCGTCTGGTATCGTTTAAAGCCCTTTGAAGCGGCAATGAAACTGTCATTTGGACCTTGAACCGTTTGGGTCCCAATGGAATCCATAATATGTGGAAAAATCCTGGAATGTTTTCATCAAAAACCTTAATTTCTTTTCGACTGAAGAAAGAAAGACATGGACATCTTGGATGACATGGGGGTGAGTAAATTATCAGCAAAAGTTTTTTCAAAAGTGAACTTCTCCTTTAATGGTCAGTTAATAGTGGTAATTGGAACCTAAACTTGTGAACACTTGAATAATTTAACGACACATTCACGTGGTTCATGGTTTTTTAAATGGTCACATGACCAGATACATTTTTTTTTATATAGGGCCGCAGGTATATAGAGTTTCCTCCTCTGAACGGCCTCTCAAGTCAAAATTTGAATGCAATGAGCTCATAATCACGACTTCAGAAGTGAGAAGTAAAATTTTCGATAGCATGTGAAGGCAGCATTTGACCGTAGTGTGTTTCATTAATCATTCCGGTCACCTGTCATTCATTAATTACCTCATTTAGTCTGTGTATAGTGTATATACTCCCTGTTTTGTTCAGGTCTTGGTCTGGTCTCATCTTTGTAAAGTGGATGTTTTACCTTTCTGCTCTTAAAATACTTTTTCCTTGCATTCTAAAAAATGTCCTTGCATTCTTCTTCTTCATGTGCTCTATATACAGCCACCCATGACAATTCTTCACTGTCAAACGATCAAATACTTGAGCTTTTATTTAGACGTTATACTGAGAAACATCAACAATTCTTCAATAAAGAGTCATAATTACACCACCCTTAAAAGCAACCAATATTACAACAAAACAGTATCTACTTCTGGAAAAGAAGAACTTTTATTAGATATTATGGAGGATTTAACTATTCATCCCCTGAAGCCAAGGTCCAAAACTAACTTTTGCTATTCCTGCTAGTGAAAAGTGAATTTTTACCAGCTTTAAATGTTTTATTTTATATTTTTTGTCCATTAAACTATACTTAGAATAATTTTTTTGACATTATTTCCCTTCACTGATCAAGATTTCTGAAGGTGCAACAACAAAAAAAACTTTTTGTCTCAATTCTCAAATTTCGAATTTCAGATAAGGAATAATATACAAGCTCAACCATATTATAGTGCAATTGCAAAAGTTACTGACCAACTAAATTTTGGGGCCTACATAAAGCATTTTGAGTGATGTAATTTAATCTATCTGTGTTTTTGTGTGTTTTAATATTTTTTTGTATTAAAAAATCGTCTCGGTTACGCATGTAGCCTAACCCTCGTTCCCTGAGGAGAGAACGGAGACGTTACGTCAGTGACTGACGAATGGGGGTTTTGCTTAGAAGCCTATCACCTTTGAGTTCTTACAAAACGAGCCAATGGCAAAACAATGCCATGGGTCTTCGGAATTTGCATAGCGCAACTCCGCCCCACCGCGTGGGTATAAAAGGAGCAGCGCAGTAATCTCGCATTATGTTTTGCAGAGGAGCCGAAACTGAACTCCCGGCTGCTCCAGCGGTACAGCGGTTGTGGCAGGGGGACGTAATGTTACAAATGTTACAAATGTAACCGAGGGTTACAAATGTAACCGAGACGTTCCCTTTCGTTCAGTCACTCCGAGTTACGTTAGTGACTGACGAATGGGGGTCCCAATTCAATCACGCCACCGCGACTGTCTTCCAGTGCCCTGCACAGTCTGAGCTCCCTGTCGTGAGACTAGCACAGATGCAAGAATACCAAGGTACACTGGGTGGCATATCCGATGGTGGAATATGTAACACAGCGCCTACCCGTAGGGAGGACATAGAATACACATATGACCCGAGTGCGGGATGCATTTGGAAAACTCAGAGGTTTCCAGCCCACAGGGTGGAATGTTTCAATCTCGAGATGGCAAGAGGTCTTGCCGAGGGAAAAATCGTGCTTGGTGGAGACTTACCATGGAAATACACATGTGGGGGTTGCCCAAGCGGGGAACCATGCACATGGAAGCACCTAGCCAATCCTGAGGGCTGACCAACCGGGCATGCACTCTGGTGATGGCATAGACAGTGCAGGAGGAACTCAGGGTCTAAGGAGAACTCATCTGAGTGAAATAGCGCACATATCCAGTCCGTGGAGTGGAATGGCGCAGCAAGCAATGACACCGAGCAGGTCCTACATACTGCCTAGTGGAAGCGAGTACATGAGAGGACACTGGCACTAACCGGAGATTATAGAATCTTGCGAAAGTGTTGGGCGTCGCCCAGCCTGCAGCTCTACAGATGTCTGTTAGCGAGACGTCATGCGCTAAAGCCCAGGAGGAAGCCACACTCCGGGTGGAGTGAGCCCTCACCCCTAGGGGGCATGGTCGACCCTGCATCTGGTAAGGCAAGACAATGGCGTCCACTATCCAGTGAGACAACCTTTGCTTGGAGAAAGCCTTTCCCTTCAGCTTCCCACCAAAACAGACAAAGAGCTGGTCTGAGGTCCTGAAACACTGTGTTCTGTCTACGTAAGCATGGAGGACACGTAATGGACAGAGCAGTGCTAAGGCTGGGTCTGCCTCCTCCGAGGGCAGCGCTTGCAGGTTCACCACCTGATCCCTGAAAGGAGTGGTGGGAACCTTGGGCACGTATCCAGGCCGGGGTCTCAAGATCATGTGAGAGTTAGCCGGCCTGAATTCTAGGCATGCTTTGTCAACCGAAAATGCCTGCAGGTCCCCTACCCTCTTGATGGAGGCCAAAGCGACTAGGAGCGCTGTCTTCATAGACAGGAACCTAAGCTCAACTGATCGCAGGGCAAAGGGAGCTCTCTCCAGGAGGATTTAGTCTCCTCGCCCCCCTCAGGAACCTGACGACCAGGTCATGCTGTCCCACCGATCTCAGCCACATAAACCTTCAGGGTGGAAAGAGACAGCCTTCGTTCCAACCCTTCTTGGAGGAAGGAGAGTACCGACCCGATCAGGCATTTTCTGGGATTTTCTTGGCAAGAAGAACACCAGGTGACGAAGAGGTTCCACTTCAGAGCATAGGCGTGTGTCGTGGACAAGGCCCTTGCAGAAGTGATGGTAGCTAGCCTCCACCTGAGATGGTAGGGTACTCAAACCTGCCGCGTCTCGTCCAGAACCCACACATGCAGGTTCCACAGATCGGGACGTGCGTGCTAGAGGGTGCCCCGTCTCTGAGAAAGGTGTGAGAAACACTCGGCTCCGAAGCAAAAACATAATGCAAGATTACTGCGCTGCTCCTTTTATACCCACGCGGTGGGGCGGAGTTGCGTTATGCAAATTCCGCAGACCCATGACATTGTTTTGCCATTGGCTCGTTTTGTAAGAACTCGAAGGTGATAGGCTTCTGAGCGAAACCGCCATTCGTCGGTCACTGACGTAACTCGGAGTGACTGAATGAAAGTTAATTTATGTTACCCTGTCATGGACCTCGCTTCACTGTCAATTAAACAAATTATACCGTGTTTTTTTATTTTTTTTTATTAAAAAGTTCAAGTCACACTGAAGACTTATGATTTCAGAATAATTTTGCCATCTTGGAATGTGTCTTGAAATGAGTTATTCGTGAGTCTATATAAATGTTCATTCATTATTATTACAAATCAGTCTCTCTATGGTAATTTTGAAAGGAGACCATGCTATTTATATCACAGAAGCATAAGTCAATATCAGTACCAGAAAAGACAAGACATTCACAATAATAACAGATCTGGAGGTTCAAAATGACCAAATCTTTCTTTGTCTCCCATCCAGATGCCTTTATAACCGGTGAAAGTGAGAATTAACTTGGTCATTGTTCTCCCAGGACAGCTAGTTCCTGCAGCCGTGGACTCGTGGTCTCTGAAAATAATGGCTTTTATAGTTCTCACCCTTCACTGGGTCTGTTTTCTTTCAGAGACACAAGAGATGCGGCCCGTGACCCGGTTCATTGATTCCTATCAGAGACGGGCTTGCAGAGGCAGTGTATGAAAGTGCCCGTTATGACAGATACACACTATTACATTTTTAAAACACTACTGTTGTTGTTGTTGTTGTTTTTTAACACACTCTCACTTTTCACTTCTCATTGCATTGTGGGAAATAGCTGCTGGGGTTTTAACACTCATACAAGGTTTTGCCCAAAGGACATACACAGCACGTATAATATTTGTACTATGTTTTTTTTTGTTTTGTTTTTTTCATACCTGTAGACTTATTTTAAAAATACTCATGAATTATCAACATATAATCAATTCATCCATATATTGATTTTAAACAAAATCATTACATTTGAGGCCAACTGATGGACGGAAGTGAATGGAGTAGTTAGAGTGTGTCAGGAATAAAAACGTGACATTTGTCAACTGAAAAATGCAGAATTCATTTATTGCATACTGGTAAGTTCAAATGACTTATTTGTGGTCTAAATGCGAATGTAGTTCCTATGTGTTTATGCATACATTTTCCCTGTGGTTTGTCGCTCAAGAGCTGATCTATCATTCCGGTAATGGTCTCTAGCCGGACACGCGCAGAACTCTTCCACCTTGTGCATAATCCAGCCACTATAGAGAACAGCAGCAGCTATGGATCCACTCACACCATTATATGTCACAGAATATTTGTTGATGTAGATGTTTACACAAAGGAACGCTTTGCTATGTGTCTGCATCCACTACTATTAGCATGTATGAGCATGTTTGAGTGTGTCTAAATGTAATGCAATGAACAAACACCATGGAGTGGAGTGTTTATTTCTGTAATCCAATTCACAAATCCAGAATCAGACATAAGCAACAGTCAAACAGAGACAAACTGTGTAGTTAGAAATTGACAAAAAGAAAAAGGGCATGGGTATATTAAACATTCAGAACACCAGACAGCGATCACATGCAAAGAGGTTTTTCTTAAACAAAACAAACAAATAAAAAATTAAGATTGAATTATAAGAGGCTGGAAAATACTAAAGAAAAAGGAAATATAATAATTGAAGTGCTGTCAATCAATTAAAAAACAACCAATTGATCACATTTTTCTGTAATTAATCGTGATTAATCGCACCTAACATATATATATATATATATATATATATATATATATATATTCATTTATTTATTTATTAATTTCATCTCCAAATTAATGTAGAAACAGCATCAAGATAGTAGCCTATATTTTAAATATTGGTTCAATGGCATTTTTTTTTTAAGGCCATCACTGATACCAATACTGCTACTGAAATTGTAGGCATTCAGCATTGCAGTCTAGTTGAAAGCTATCAATAATAAATAAAAAAATGTAGGCTTTAAAAATATCAAAACTTTCAGTTTAAAACAATCTTCCATAAACTAGGGTGACCATATTCCAGGTCATGTCCGGCCGGGATTTCGAGATCGCCCAAAATATCCGCGATTCGGCTTTTGCTTTCTCGTCGCCATTCATTTTGTTTACATGTACACCTTTTGATTCAGTAGTACTGAATTACTTCCGATTGGTTAATCTGAATGTAGTGTTTACATGAACACTAAACAAGTGATCGGTTGATGTGCGTTCTAGCATTGCTAAGAAAATTCCTGTGTTTTCGTCTCGATCGGGATCCGTGTGAATCAGAATGCATGACCTGCAAAGCTGGCACGTACGTGTCAGTGTCAAATAACGTAATAATGTAAACATAATGAATGGTGACTGTAGAAAGCAAAAGCCGAATCCCGGGCATTTTGGGCGATCTCAAAATCCTGGCCAGATATGTCCTGGTTAAACAGGACGTATGGTCACCCTACATAAACCCATTATAATAAAGGTCACTAACACGATGTAGCTAAGCATGATGTCAAACAGAAACAAAATGAAGAAGATGAATATAAAACAATACTTTATTAATATAACGAAAGCATCACCAAACTCAAACTAAGAGTTAACGACAACTGAACTGAACTGCATTGTGTTCAGTTTCAGTTTGCCAGTGTTTCCTTTGCTAGTTTGCCTCCTTGGTTGTTGATTAAGTTATTCAGGTGTTCCTTGTTATGTTAATTATCTCTGTGTATATTAGCCCTCAGTTCATTCAGTTATGTGTTCCGTGTTATCAATGTTATGCATGGTTGTCTTTTCCCAACATTCTCATTTTTTGAGTTTGCTTTGTGATGTATAATAAATACTATTTTTGTTTAAAACTCCTTCGTTGTGTGCACCCACAGCTTCTGATAATATCATTCACAAAAGTCAACAGTCACAGAGTGTAAGATCATTGGGTAGAAGAACCAGGTTCATTCTGTTCTTATTGATTTATTTAAGGCTCTTATGTAAAGGCCAATCAGGTCTGTTTGAGAATGTGAATTGTTATCTGAACCACAACCCCCTTTTAAATAGAGAAAGAAGAGAAAAAGAAAACGAGGGCTGCAGAAGGACATGTGTTTATTGTGGGGTGGTGTTCATTGTGTTCAGTTCCTGTTTGCCAGTGTTTCCTTCGCTATTTTTTCTTCACAGTCATTGATTGAGTTATTCAGGTGTTCCTTGTAAGAAAGAAGCTGAAGGAGAAAGAAGCTGATGGAGAGAAAGAAGCTGATGGAGAAAAAGAAGGTCAGAAGGATCTGCAAGATAAATAAAAATGTAGGGACTTTGGAGAAGTTGCTACTTATTGGATGTACAGAAAATTTCGTTTTGACAGAAAGCGTATAATCAAATCCACAAATAAGTCATTCATTTCACCTCATATGCCTTTATCATAAATCCATTTATGCACCAACAACTACAGTAGTTTTGTCACGTAAACAAGCCATCTATGAGTCAATTGAGTCACTCGCTGTCCTTTCATTAGACAGTTCTTTTATGTACCGGAAGGTCACGCAGGCTGTTTATTCGTCATTGTGTCTCATTGTCCTTCAATCAGGTGTGCTGTGAAGAATGAGCTAATGAATGGGAGTGTGATGTTTTCTCAGTAGGGTGTGAGAGCTAAAGCCGACCAACGTAATGGGCACTGAAGGCAGAGGGCAACTAACAGGTGCTTCTCATTACTGAAGACAAGAATATGAGAAAACAAATGAGGGAGCACAACAGAAGTGTTTCATTAGCGACCGTCTGTTTGACTGTGAAATGGTGTGTACAGAGTTTTACAACATACACTAACATTCAAAAAGTTTTGGGTCGGTAATATTCTTAAAATATGTTTAAAAGAGACCTCTTATGCTCACCAAAGCTGCATTTCTTTGATAAAAACAAAACAAAAACATAATTAATACTTCTAATTCTCTTTATTTTTTGTAATTATAATATAATATTATAATTATCATAATTATTCTATTATAATAATTCTTGTTATTATAAATGGTGATACAATTTATCCTGCTTAATACGTTTGTGTAAACCTGTGTTAATAACATTATAAATATCTTTACTGTTTAACAAATAGTACATTTTGTTGTTTTAGTCAATTTAAGTATATTTATTATTATTATTATAAATTTGACCCCAAACTTTTAAATGGTAGTGCATCACAATTTTCACCAAAACATTAAAGGGATAGTTCACCAAAAAATGAAAATCACCCCATGATTTACTTCAAGCCATCCTAGGTGTATATGACATTATTCTTTCAGACAAATACAATCGGAGTTATATGGAAAAATGTCCAGGCTCTTGTAGATGTCCTGTAGAGCGGCGGCCTGCCCCACAGCTCTACAGGATTTCGCCACCAGGGTAGATGAAAATCTAAAGGCTTTGGAGGGGTGCTTTGGGTCACCACGCCAGGTAGAAGCGCTTTGATGACACAACTGCATCGCAACAGAGTGTTCCACCTGGGGGACCCCAGTGTACCCTTTGGCCGCGGCCCCATTGAGGGAAGAGAAGGCGGAGGAGGCCACCGAACAAACACGGGAAGACAATGGTGACTTCCAGGACCTCGTGACCTCCTCACTCACCTCCGGGAATAAAGGTATTGGGGGCGGGCGCTGACGGCCGTCAGCACTCGCCGCCCCCAAAAACCAATCATCTAGTCGCGAGTGCTCAGGACAGGGTGGAGGGTTCCATTCCAGCCCGATGCTCGCGGCGTCCTGGGAGAGCATGGCTGTCAATTCCGGATCAGAGTCGGGCAATGCTCCAGAGGACTCCAGCCCACCTTGTGATGTGGCGATGGACATCGTCTCATCATCTGGAGTGCCGAATGAGATGTGGGGAGCGTCCAAAGACAGCTCGTGGGTTTCGGTGCGTAAGAGGGGAGTGTGGCCCGAGGAAGAATCGTCTGGGCTTTATTCTAAACCTCAGGTCACCCTGGCCACCAGCCAAAATATCGCCTCTCGCGGAGGGGAAAGATCGGGGTGTGGCTTAGGGGACTCTACCTCCACGGAGGTCAGTAAGTCTAGACCGCAGCACCACAATGGTCATGTTCCTGCAATGAGATCATGGTTCATCCACAAACGCTGCCTGAGCGTGATCTAAATCCAAACACGCTAGGCAACGATTGTGCCCATCAGATGGCAAAACTAACTGACCGCACCCAGAAGTGCACAGGTGAGACATCTTTAAAAAGACATCCCACGCGCAAGCTCTTTTGTGAGGAAAGGAAAGCTCAGCAGAGTGCTGAAGCGCCCAGGTAGAAGCACACACACTGTTGGCAGATAACTGCACAGATCAGCAGCAGGCAATGTGATCTCGCTGGAACGCGCCGTTGCACCAACATACTGGAGAGCCGCTCGTCTCATAGTCTCAAAATAACTCAGAAACAGGCTTGCAGAGGAGTGAAGAGAAGCTCTTGCCTCCGAAGCAAAAACATGATGCTAGATTGCCAGCATCCCTCCTTTTATACCCACGCGGTGGGGCGGAGTTGCGCTATGCAAATTCCGCAGACCCATGGCATTTCCATTGCCATTGGCTCATTTTATAGAACTCGAAGGTGATAGGCTTCTAAGCGAAACCCCCATTTAGTCATTCACTGACGTAACTCGCAGTGACTGAACGAAAGGGAACTTTAGGATCCTATCATTTGATTTGACATGAATGTAATTAGTCTGTTGGACGTATCTTGTGCCAAGAAGATGAGCTTCTTATTGACCTTGTATTCCCCTATTTCCCTCCGTTGGCTGCTGCCAGGGCAGTAACTTGGACCTCGCCAATGCAGGTGGGAGAGGTAGAGCTAGTTAAACACATTAGGCCAGGAATCAATTTTAGTGATTCATTGATTCATCTCAGAGGGATTTGGGAGCTGTGGAAAGTCACCAAGGTTTTTAATTCTTTATCTTAGAACATCACAATGTTTCTCATGTAGCGGCCGAGTGTGCACTTTGACCTCTGTGCCCTCGCTCGCCAACTAGCCTTTGAGATTAAGTGAGTTAAAATGGTGCATTTAGTTGTAGTCCCTGTGCTTTATCTCTCTGTGTGACTCAAACAGCAAAAGAGAAGTGGCGACCAAACAAATGATAGGCCAACGGTAGCTTTCTTCCTTTTGTAAAGGCATAATAAGTTGCACCCTTTGCTGATTTGATATTTAGCTGATTGCGGATCAGGACATCCTAGGAGAAAACGTCATGTTGTCAGTGAGGAAGCTGAATCTGATTTGATCTCCTCAACCACCACCAATGTGCAGCATCCACCTGGATGATGCGACGGCAGCCATATTGCGCCAGAATGCCCACCACACACCAGCTTATTGGTGGAGAGGAGAAAGAGTGATGAAGCCAATCAGTAAATGGGGATGATTAGGAGGCCATGATGGGCCAACGGGCAAATTTTTGGCCAGGATGCCGGGGTTAAACCCCTACTCTTTTTTTCCGAAGGACATCCTGGGATTTTTAATGACCACAGAGAGTCAGGACCTCGGTTTAACTTCTCATCCGAAGGACGGTGCTCTTTGAAAGTATAGTGTCCCCATCACAGGACCCACACAGGCCACAGGGTGAGCATCCCCTGCTGGCCTCACTAACACCTCTTCCAGCAGCAACCTAGTTTCAGGAGGTCTCCCATCCAGGTCCTGATCAGGCTCAACCCTGCTTAGCTTCAGTGGACAACCGGTCTTGGGCTACAGGGTGATATGGCTGATGGCATATCATGTGATATGGATATGATGGGGTTGAATAATTTTGAGACGTAAGACAGAAGTCATTAAAAGTTGCATTTCAGTTGAATTTGGGGAAAACACTTGAAACATTTGTTGTGTTGAGCTATTTCAATTACTTTTGTTTGATTTGTTCATTGCAAACAGCTGAAAGTCAGTAAATTTTGCCCATAAACCTGATTTGCAATGGTGGTTGAATAATTTTGATTACAGCTGTAAAAATTATACAAATTACCTTTAACTATTTAGGCTAGTACATCTGCTGAGTGTAATTTGTAAAATAAGCCCTTTTTTGTCCTGAGAGGTTTGTACTGCATACTGTACCATAATGCATTTGTTTAGAGGCTCTAATGAGCATGCAATCCATGTGGTCTCTGATTGGACTAGTGGACAGTCAGGGGTAAACTGAGACAGCAAGGCTTTGTGTTCTTATTAACAACTCATACTCTAACTTTTGACTCTTTTTATGTTTTATGTCTTTTTGTGTTTGAATTTAGATTGAATAATTCTTGCTTATTTATAGGAGGGGGGGGGGGGGGGGGGGGAGGTATTTTCAGCATTTTCTAATTAAGAAACCACATTATTACAGTTTTTTTTTGTGTGCTTCCACCTCATAATTGACTATTAACCCCTCTCATTCTTAGGATTTTCAAGCACAGCCACCAGAACCATAATCAAGATCTACTGCTGCTACACCTCCTCGACTTGACCAGTCTGATCTTCTGCATCAATCAGGGCCCCATGAAGGGCGAGTGTTGATTTCTGATAGCTAATTTGATGAGACTCGCTTGAAACATCGACTGGGCAGGTGAGAAGGTTAAATGACCAACGATGTGTTTGATCCTCAGATTTATCCTGGATCATCAAACGCATGTTGCCGTCTCGCCAAATTCAATAACTCCCCCATCATGTCATGAAAATCTCATTATCTGCCACGGAACAATATCTCTAGATATTGATTTCTCTGATTGCTGCCGCCTTTCTTTCTCCTCCTGTCTGGCTTTGTCATTTGTTTTCAGCTTCTTTGTGAGCTGGTTGGCAGTGAGTATGTTAATATAGATGATGAACGGGAACCAGCCAAAGCACTTCACACTGATGGAATAAGATCATAGATCTATTCTTCCATGCTAATAGATACAAAGTGAAGGGATTTGTAATATGGACCAGCTATTGACATACAGGACTAGGCTGGGCAATATATAAAATATTCATGAGTTCAGGCTATATCATGAATATGTAATAATTGTATGCACTTTTTATATGGTCATTAAGTTAGATATTAGATTAGTTTTGTGACCCTTCTTTGCCTTGAGATTAAGAGAAAGTTTAGCCAGATGCTCAATGACAGTGACTAAATCTCTGATTTAAACTTCAGTAGCAAAATAATGTTAGAGTATTTGATTCATTTGTGTACAGTGAATCAAACTGTAACTTAAACTGTGAACTGATTGAAACATATATTCAAACGTATATAACATATGCATATTTTTATAAATATATTTTGATTCATTAATTAAGTTTATATTACAATTTACTTATATGTCTTATTTAGGGTGATAGTATTAAACTTGAACTAATACATTTACACTAAATTCAACTAATAAAATGTAAGTAGTTTGCTTCTTTGCCAGAAGCTTGAATTACATGAACCAATTAATTACATGAATTAATTAACTACAATTAATCTGATGTCCCTGTGCAACATATGAGAAAAAGGGGACAATTTAGAAAAGCATGTTTAGAAGTTTATATGAGCACACAGCTGTACACTTGGGGCCCTATCATACACTCTGCACAATGCAGCGGCAGGCGCGACACAAGTGTTTTTTTTGCTAGTTTCAGCCCGACGCAGTTATCATTTTCATGTCCTACGCCACATTGTTTAAATAGCAAATACATTTGTGCCCATTTGTGCTGGTCTGAAAACGAGGTATGTTCAGGCACATTATTGGCACGTTGCTATTTTGAGGAAACTTAAATAGACTGCGCCATTGACCAAAAAAAACCTGGTCTAAATGGCGCAATATTTTTTTTGTTATTTAAAGAGCGTGTTAGTAATGTGCGCCTATAGGCGAGTCCACAACGCGCATACACTTTGTCCCGTAGATGGTCTGCTCCGTTTCCTCGCTAGAGAAGCGTTCAGTTCCCTTTCAAGGGAACTCCCGTTGCGTCGAGAAATGACGCTGTGGGAACGCTTTGCGTGATGACGTCTTGAAGCACATGTAAAATCAGTCCAATGGTGTGGCGGAACGTCAGAGGCGGGTGACGTCACGTACCAGGAAACTATAAAAGCCGGGCCAAAACAGTCTTCAGTTGCGCTCTGTGTTGAAATCTGTCCTTGTTATTTGGTGTTGTCTGTCTTTATATATATATATATTGATTCAGTTATGGCGAGCAAGCAGCAGTATCGAGTGTGTGTCCATCCCTGCCCGCGTTATTTAACGGGAGGTGACACACACACTCTTTGTGTTGTTTGTTTGGGAGAGGAGCATGCCCAGTCAGCACTCGAGGGTGGTGACTGTGAGCATTGCTGTGCGCTTCCATTGCGTACGCTCCGATCCCGTTTGGCTCGGTTCAATCCTGACCACGTTCCCCAGGGCTCGGGTCCCGCCGCGGCTGAGGCTCGGCGGCGATCTCAGACCTGGGGTTCGCAAATGGATCTGTCAGTGGATGTTGAGACGGGCTCTGCCTTATCTCAGCATCAATCTGACAGATCCAGTGCCTCTCATCAGGGTGCGGAAGCACGCGCTGCGGTTTCTTCCCCCCTGATAGAGGCACCAATACTGCAATTGTCCAGCTCTGAGGAGTTGGATGTTGTGAGTGTTGAAGCTGAGTCTGAGGATTCGCCACCTCAGTCTCACGCGTTTGAGGAACTGCTCGATGTTATTACTAGAGCAGTTGACAGACTTTCCATTGAGTGGCCAGAGGATAGGCAGGACGTTCGCTCAAAAAGCAAGCTTGACGAACGCTTCCTGCCATCTCGTGCGCAGCCCCAGCGCAGGAGTCTTCCGTTTTTCCCCGATCTCCACACCGAGGTGTCGAGATCGTGGGAAAAAACAGTGTCATACAGAGTATTTTCACCACACACATCCCACTACTCTTCCATTTATAAATATAAAGAGCATGGTTATGGGGAGATGCCGAAGGTGGAAGAGACGCTTGCGAGCTATCTCTCTCCAGCAACGGCATCTTCCCTGAAGACTCCTACACTTCCATCTAAACCAGTTAAAATAACATCTTCCCTGGTTCATAAATCGTATGCAGCCGCTGGTCAAGCAGCAGCGTGTCTGCATACGATGTCTATTATGCAAGCCTATCAGGCTGAACTGCTGGGTGATTTAGAGGAGGGCGGGGGTATTGGTCCCGACACTGTGGCTGAACTACGCAGAGCCACAGATCTGTCTCTCAGGGCCACCAAGGAGACCGCCAGATCAATTGGGCGGTCTATGGCAGCCCTGGTGGCCACTGAGAGGCATCTGTGGCTCAATCTGAGCGACATTAAAGATAAAGAAAAAAATGTTCTCTTAGATGCTCCGGTCTCCACGGTTGGTCTATTTGGCGATGCAGTTAATAGTGCAGTAGCAAAATCACAGGAAGCTGCCAAACAAGCAGCTGCTCTCCAAAGACTTCTCCCCCGCCGTTCTTTCTATGAGGCTGCTGAGCGGGAGCAGCCTCACTCCTCTAAAAAGAGCGCTGAGCACCGTGCCACTCAGAGACAGAGCGTTTCCTCCCGTGCTCCCCCACAAAAACCTCGGGGACACGGAGGGCGCGCTCAAACCCAGCAGTCTTCGAGGGGTAGAACGGATCTGCGGACCGTTCTTACCGCCAAGAAGGCTGCTGGGAAAAAGTCCTGACGTCCGAGGACCCAGGACAAATGAGGGTAGTCCCCCCCGAAGCAGAACGGTTAACACCTCATTTTACGGTGCCCGTCTCTCTTCGGTGCCCTCAGGGGACCGTTCTGCCAACCCTGCCGCCTCCGGTGTTACAGGGCGCAGCGGTCTCCGGCGAGCACATATCTCAAGGTCCACCCGGAAACGTAGTGGCCTCGGGATGCCCGCCCCCTCCGAGGAGGGTGCTAGAGCAGTCTGTTCGGTCGTTCCCTGCCGGTTCGCCGTTACAGGGCGTCGAACCGACTACTCAACAGCAACAAAATCCAGAAACCAGTCTCGAGAGGCTGGTACCTCTAGTAGAATCTTTGACAGCGTGGAAGCTACTGTCAAATGTTTCTCGTTGGGTCCTGCAGACCGTGGAAAAAGGGTATCAGATACAATTCAAGAAACGCCCACCTCGGTTTATGGGGGTCCTGCCCACAGTGGTGGGCCCCGAGCAGGTTCTGGTTATGGAACAGGAAGTGAACACTCTGTTAGAGAAAGGGGCCATAGAATATGTACCTCCCTCCAGCAGGGAAACCGGGTTTTACAGCCGGTACTTCATAGTTCCAAAAAAGGACGGGGGATTGCGTCCCATTTTAGATCTTCGAGTTCTGAACGAGTCAGTCATGCAGCTCAAGTTCAAAATGTTAACATTGAGGCAGATCGTGCCACAGATCAGGTCCGAGGACTGGTTTGTCACGATAGACCTCAAGGACGCATATTTCCATATATCCATCCGTCCGTGTCATTGGAAGTTCCTGAGGTTTGCTTTCGGGGGCAAAGCATACTAATATCGAGTTCTTCCATTCGGCCTAGCTTTATCACCCCGCACTTTCACCAAATGCATGGATGCAGCTCTGGCGCCACTGCGCCTCCAGGGTATTCGCATTATGAACTACATCGACGATTGGTTGATTTTAGCTCATTCGCATCAGATGGCGGTTCAACATCGAGATGTTGTTCTCGCCCACATGAAAGAGTTGGGGTTACGGCTGAACGCCAAGAAGAGTGTGCTTTCTCCACTACAGAGGACCACTTTTCTAGGCGTGGTTTGGGATTCTGTGTCGATGCAGGCGCGCCTGTCACCGCCACGGATAGATTCCATCCTTGCAGCTGTGAAAAGTGTAAAGCTAGGCCAGCTACTCACTGTCAAACAGTTCCAGAGACTGTTGGGTCTCATGGCAGCAGCTTCCAACGTGATACCTTTTGGACTGCTACACATGAGGCCCCTGCAGTGGTGGCTCAGGACCAGGGGGTTTTCCCCGAGGGGCAACCCATTTCGCACAATCAAGGTCACGCGGCGATGCCTACGTGCCTTGGTTATGTGGAAGAAGCCTTGGTTCCTGTCCCAGGGCCCAGTGTTGGGAGCTCCTTGTCGTCGCAAATTGCTAACGACGGATGCGTCCCTCACGGGCTGGGGAGCGATCCTGGAGGGTCGCTCGTCTCAAGGTCTGTGGGAAGACCATCATCGTTCCTGGCATATCAATCGCCTAGAGATGTTAGCTGTCTTCCGGGCTCTGAGGAGCTTTATCACAGATCTCAGGGGGCACCATGTGCTAGTACATACGGACAACACATCGGTAGTCGCCTATATCAACCACCAAGGGGGTTTGCGCTCGCGCCCGTTATCCAACTTGGCACGCCATATCCTCTTGTGGTCCCAGGGGAAGTTACTGTCACTCAGGGCAGCTTACATCCCCGGGGTACAGAATATAGGAGCAGACACTCTGTCGAGGCAGGGGCCGAGGCCCGGGGAATGGAGGCTCCACCCCGAGGTGGTGGAGCTGATATGGAGGGAGTTTGGCCAAGCACAAGTGGATCTGTTTGCGTCTCGAGAGACGTCTCACTGTCCACTTTGGTTCTCCCTCACGCATCCAGCTCCTCTGGGACTGGATGCTATGGTACAGACGTGGCTGAGGCTACGTCTGTACGCCTTTCCCCCAGTTGCTCTGCTCCCGGGAGTTCTGGAAAGAGTTCGCAGGGACCGGGTCCATCTACTTCTTATAGCCCCGCGCTGGCCGGGCAGAGTATGGTTTCCCGATCTTGTGTCCCTCCTCGACGGGCATCCTCTGGAGTTACCCGTCAGGAGGGACCTTCTGTCCCAGGCAGAGGGCTCGATATTTCACCCTCGGCCAGAACTGTGGAACCTGTGGGCTTGGCCTCTGAGGGGGCCCAGCTCATAGAGTCAGGTCTCTCAACCGAGGTTGTTGAGACCATTCTACAGTCCAGAGCTCCCTCCACGAGGAAACTTTATGCCCTGAAGTGGAGAGTATTCACTTCTTGGTGTAGTGACCGTCGGTTGGACCCAGTCCACTGCCCAATTGGTACAGTGCTGGAGTTCCTGCAGGAACGGTTCACTGCAGGTCTGACCCCGTCCACTTTAAAGGTCTATGTGGCGGCCATAGGTGCTTACCACATTCCTTTGGGTGGAATGTCTGTGGGGAAAGACCCCTTGGTATCTCGTTTCCTTCGTGGCACTTGGAGGCTGAGGCCTGCAGTTCGCTCTAGGGTGCCACCTTGGGATTTGTCCTTTGTGCTACAAGGCTTATCCCAGGCCCCCTTTGAGCCCATTGAGGAGGTTCCTGAGAAGTTTCTTACTCTGAAAGCTCTTTTCCTTCTGGCTATTTCTTCTCTCAAGAGAATAGGGGATCTTCAAGCATTATCGGTGGCTCCGTCATGCTTAGAGTTTGCTCCGGGTATGGTTAAAGCGTTCCTTCATCCGAGACCGGGTTATATCCCCAAGGTCCCCACTAATGTGGTCAGACCTGTTGTTCTGCAGGCCTTCTGTCCTCCTCCCTTTCAAAATGCTGACCAGGAGGCTAATAATTTGCTTTGCCCTGTGCGGGCGTTAGACGCTTACGTCCACAGAGCTGCCTTGTGGCGTAAAAGTGATCAATTATTTGTGTGCTTTGGGTCCCCTAACAAAGGGGGCCCGGTGTCTAAGCAAAGGATGAGCAAGTGGGTGGTCGAGGCTATCTCACTTGCTTATGAGGCGGCTGGGCAGCCTTCTCCTTTGGCTGTCCGGTCGCACTCGACGAGGAGTATGGCGGCCTCTAAGGCCCTTATTTCAGGAGTTTCATTACAGGACGTCTGTGATGCGGCAGGCTGGTCCTCACCGCACACTTTCGTCAGGTTTTACTCTCTGGATCTAGACTCTGCTCCAGGGTCTCATGTTTTGTCTTCCTAGTGCTGCTCTACGGATTTCACACAGGACAGACATTTGTAGCTATGGAGGCGTTGGTATAGACGTTCCCACAGCGTCATTTCTCGACGCAACGGGAGTTCCCTTGAAAGGGAACGCCTCGGTTACGACTGTAACCTCGGTTCCCTGAAGAGGGAACGAGCGTTGCGTCGCCCTGCCATATCTCCTTCATGCCTGTCAGCTCGACTTCAGACTTTTACGAAGCTTTCGTTTTCTGTTTTGGGCCGGCTTTTATAGTTTCCTGGTACGTGACGTCACCCGCCTCTGACGTTCCGCCACACCATTGGACTGATTTTACATGTGCTTCAAGTCGTCATCACGCAAAGCGTTCCCACAGCGTCATTTCTCGACGCAACGCTCGTTCCCTCTTCAGGGAACCGAGGTTACAGTCGTAACCGAGGCGTTTTTCTGCTTGCAAATCCCACCATGTAAATAGTGAATCGCCATGGCGCGAGCGCAACTGGCTTTTAAAGGGAATGGGAGATGAGACTCTGATTGGTTTATTGCATGTTACGCCCAAAACACACCCATTACTCATTAAGAGAATAGTCGTTAAACTAGCAAAGTGGAGTAGCAAATTAGCTCTAAAGAAATATAAATAATCAATCATAACTTGTTATAATTGATTATGAATATTTGGATCAGCTAATAGAATTAACTTAATGTAGTAAAATAAATATTACAGTCAACCCACCTGTTCGTCCCATGAACACTCAGCGTTAATTTTTTATTAATTCTAAGAAATATTCATTTCCAGGGGAGGGAAATGTCTTTCTTACTGTACAGTACTACCAAGAGCCTGTAGTCAAAATCTAAATCGTAAAATAAACTTTGTTGCATGCAGAGAATCAGATCCAAATACGTATATTGTGCACACGTTTTAAAGTTGTTATGGATCTGTGAAGGAGGACTCAAATGCAGGATGACAATTAACAGCTTTATTGACAAACAGATGACACGACGAGGTGGGAGAAGGTAGCAATCCAAACAATAGGTAGAGATGAGACAATGACAACAGCAGAGCAGCAGATGTAATGAGGTGTCCGTAGGCTGGAGTGTAGATATGGCAGAACAGAGTGAGACCAGAGGTAACCAGCTAAAGCCAGACATGAACTTCTCACAGCTTGGCGCTCGGGTATCTCAGGCTCAGAACAGGGCTGCTTGCTGGACAGGACTGGAACAGGGAAACAAGACAGACAGAGCCAATGGCAGTAACCAGAGCACTAACAAACTTCTACAACAAAACACTAACGATTTAAGAGGAACGATACTGAGACACAGTAGTACTCTGAGGTACAACATTTAACAAACTGGCAAACACAAGAGGGAAAGAGCAAACATATAAAGGGAGCTAAGAACATGCTTGGAAGAAGTTGGAAGAGTTAATGGTTGCCCATTCAGTGATGGTAAAGTTGCAGTTTTCTTCTGAGTTAAAATGAAGAAAATACATTCTGACGGAGAGTGAAGGCATAGCAGGCTGTGATCACGGCCTGCAGACATCAACCCGAAGAAGCAGCAGTAGAGGCCAGAAGAAGAGAGGGAAGGGCTTGTGTAGAGACCATTTAAAGCCTGAGAAAGGTCCCACCTTTCAGGGTTGGCTCAACCAATAAGAAAGGGGGAATTTCCAAGCGGGAGATTCCTCTGTTGGGAGGATTTCGTGACTCTATCTCAAGTGTGGTTAGACATAGGCCTGGCCGTTTGTGTCCATTCATTCTCAGATAGATATAACAAACACACTCTGCATTCTAAGAGTAGATGTACACTAAAGTGTGAGTCATTAAATGAGGATTAATTAGATAGGAGACACGATACTGGTGGGGTTACATTGACCGTTGGTTGTATCATAAAATACAATAGTACACAAGACAATAAATCATTCACACAGTGTTCTGGGGTGCATGTTCATTTATAGATCAGTTCGTCCATAAATTGATGCAGAAAATGTCTGTTTTAAGGGCTGTGGGTCTTTTCTATGGCCTCTGCTTTTTCCACGTGACCACATTTTTAACAGCAATAAAACCAACTTATCTAATCGTAGTCATGGTAACCAAGACCCTTCTTGCCCTTGTTGGGGGGATGGTACCATAGAGTGAGTTTTAAAGATTATTTGATAAGTATAACAAATGATTGTGTCTGATTTGTCTCAGTCGTTACAGTGGACACACCCTAAGTGCACTTGCGCCGTGCGCTTTAGACCAGCGGTTCCCAACAGGGGGGTCGCGGCCCACAAAGGGGCCTCAGCGAGCTCTGTGGGGGGTCGCGTCATATTTTGAAAAGTTTTGAGCAATGAGCATTAAATAAAATCATTAACTTTTTTTCTGTTAAAAATGTACAAAATTTATATAATGAGCGAGTTCATCATGAATCCATTTTCCAATCCGTATTTTTGTCTTATCCTGAACCACTATGGTACACCTATAATAAGTGTTTACATTGGGACTATTTAACACTGGTTCGGATCGCTGCCGCTGCGGAGTAGCCCAGTACCTGCGTGACTCGTCATAGACACACAAAGAGAGAAGTAGTTCCGGCTACAATGCTCTTCCGAAAGATGCATTATTCTGTTAATAAACGGAAGTTTATTATCGCTCGCTATAGCGCCAAAAGCGTCAAAAATAAAGCCTCACATTGATAAAGCCTCACAAATAACATGCAAGTATTGAGGCCCCAGACAGCAGTAATTTAGTAATAGCCTATATATATATTTTTTTTTTACCTACACACCAGTATGAATATTTTTGTTATTGCATTTCAAATAGGGCCAATTTATAGGCTACTCCTAAACCTACATTTTTAAATTACAAAGGGCCTACTGATGTTTTTGTTATTGTATTTTCAATATTATAGGCTATTATTTGTGCATAAACATATCTGGTTATAGTAAACATACCGTTTGTTTGAAAACAACATATTTTGTCATCCTTGCTGCAAGCTTACAAGAGCGATAATATCATTAAATGTGAAGGGGGGCCCTAAAATATTTTCTTGGGGAAAAGGGGGTCTCAGACAAAAAAAGGTTGGGAACCACTGCTTTAGACTATGTGCTTAGATCGTTAAAATAGGGCCCTTGATGTTTCTCTCTTACCAGAACAAATATTCCAGCTGTTACTGTGGGATTGTGCTTTTGTCTGGGACATACAGTAGTAAAGAAGGATAATGTCTTTGGAGAGACACTCTGTGCTTGACTGCTGCTTTATTCTTTCATGGTTTGACCTCTATGGACAAAAGAATCCAGGAAATAAAGTCCAGCTAAAAGAAAAATGAAGAAAAGAAACAGACACTCTTCTTAAAAGCTGGAGAAAACCAAATGAACTTCCTCTGAACTTCCATTCAACATCATAAAAAATCACGACAACTACGCCAACCTCCAGAGGGATGTTTTAAAAATGAAATAAAAGGGTTGCTGCTTGTTTCATCGCACAACCTCTGTGTTTACCCTCAGTCCAGCAAGCTGGGTGAGAGGAAACAACAGCACGAGGGCCTGCAGGAGGTTTTCTTTTACTGCCATGGAGTCTTTGCCGGTTGTGGCAGTTGCCGCTGTTGAGTCTCTGGGGTCTGTCATTTCAAAAACACGGCTGCTAATTAGCGGCATCACAAACTTCTTAAGTCTGTATAACTCAACATACTGTAGGCTAGGGATGGGCATTATAGCTCAAAACATTATTTTTCGATATTTATCAGCCTTTTTGTGGAGATTTGGTATACAACAATTATATATTTATTTTTATTTATGCATTTGCTCTTTGCCAAGTATATTTGAGACGCTTCACGTAAGTAATGCAGGGCATGTTGCTCTGAAGTTTTTGAAAGCATATACTGTACATTACAAATCTACTGATTTAATTTTAAAAGTCCCTTATGCTTACCAAGGCTGCATTTATTTGATAAAAAAAAATAAAAAAATAAAAAAATAAAAAAAATATTATTACATTTTAGAACAACTTTAGGGTGGAAACCTTTTCTAAGTGAATGGAATTCTTTATGACTTAAATAATTAAGAATTTATAAAAATAACTGTATTTTTATGTTTATTGTCTGACCCGTGTATTTTTGCCCTGTTTCGGTGGTAATCAACACTATATACAGTGGCGGATTTAGCAAATCGGGGGCCCAAGGCGAAGGTAGGCTATGGGCCCCTCCACATCCAATCTTTAAAAGAGAACGAAAAAATATGTAGGCCTACCGACTGAATGGTGGATAGGCAGGTAAAGCTAATCTACGGGGAAGTAAAGGTTAGAGAGGAGAAAAAAAAAACATCCCCTTTAAACCCTGCATAGGCTACACTTCTTTACTCCTAAACAGAAACATGTTACAATGTTTACATGGTACAATTTATGGTAAGCTATGTTTTCTTTTCTTTTTTTTTTTTTTCTTTTTTTTTTTTTTTGCTTGACAAATTTCACCATTTCGATTCAATTCTTGTGATTTGATTCAATATTGACTCATTTGGATAAATATTAGGTAAAGTTTCACAAGATATGCGTTACTTTTTCTCAAGAAAAATAGCCCTATCAGATGGTATAATTTAAGGTTAAAATAAGTAATATAGTACACATATTTAGCCAAATACTCTCTATAGCTCTTTTTTTTTCTAGCCAATTAAATGGCTTTCCTGAGGTAAATGTTATGTGACGATTGTTCTCCAGCTGTTTTACCTCTTTCCGCGGTTAAAAAACACTTATTGATCGATATTATGAATGAGGAATATACATTTCGGTAAGTTATACTGTATCTTTACTGTATCGCTATAGGAATGTCACATTAAAACGACAAAACGGTATTTATTGTTTGAATTTCGTAATAGAATTGACAGAATCTGAGAGAGCTGAGATTTTTTTCAATATCATGATTCATAAGTAACGTTAAACTGCTCAGTTTTGTCTGTCGATCTCCGTGTCCTCTGCACGATTTTTCTGTGCGTTGGACGCGGGGTTGGACGTTGTTGTTCCTGATCTGTATCTAACAGAAGCCGTAAAAAAGTTTGTCATCTTTGGCAGCGTTCCCAAATACTTATCAGCGTCTTTTCACTTATTTCTTTTATTTGAGCCGCTTGGGTAACTTCGAAACTTTACATTTTCGCGTTTAGACTCGTCTTGCTCTGTTTGTGTATTTCCCAGTCCTCCTGTTACTGCGTGTTGTTTATCTTTTGCGCCGCGCACCTTTACAGACTTTTTGCTTTCCTCCCGCTTCCTCCTTTTTTCAGCACCGCTTGGGTAGCTAGCTTCGCATCATTTTTACTCTGTCACTCACTTCTTTTTCTCCGTCAGTTTTTTGGCACAGCCTTGTCACTTTCGCAGATGCGCAGTAAGTGAGATAATGGAATAGTCCAATGTAGTGAGGCGGGGGGGCCCCCTCCTGCGACACTAATGATTTGATAACATTTTTCGCAAATGGTGTTTTAGAAATATTTTTTTTATTTTTTATTTTTTATTAAGCATTTAATAGGGCATTTTGGGGGCCCCAAGGTAGCTCGGGGCCCAAGGCAATTGCCGACCTTTGCCTAATGGTAAAGTCCGCCCCTGACTATATAACATGTATACATTTAGCAACATGCATTTGGCAGACACAGACTACATCCAAAAAATGACTTGCATAGTAGAATTCAAGGTATATGTTCCTTGGTGATTGAAGATATGACTTTGGTTTTGCAGTTTGAGCTACAACAATTCTTAAAAAATGCCAAAGTAAACCTGGAACATTTGAGACATTCCTATAGTATTTACAACATCTTAATCTCTCATAAAGCAGAGTTAACAAAAGTAATACAAAGTTAAACAAAATTACAGTATTTCCCACAGTAACGGAGCACAAACGTCTATTTTTTCTCTCTCTCTTTCTAGATTCAGTCTTGCTTGCAGTTACAGAATAGCAGCTTCTCTTAACACATTCTTGAGCTTGGGGAAAACCGACTGGAATTTTGATTGAGTTTTAATGTGTCCACATCCGAAAGATGCAGGAGACAGCCGCACTCTAGTCGTAGCATCTCTCATTCTCTCTAATGTTTCCGTCTATCTGTTTACTCTTGGGGTAAAGCTAAAATAATAGAGAGGCTTTTGTAAATAAACGAGTCGTGTTTTGCTTTTGATATTGGTTTCAGCTCAGATGGAAACTCCCCTCTGATGCAGTCAAGAGAGGATTCACATTTTCACTCTGCATGTTTTCAGGGGATGAGAATGACTAAAAGAGAAATTGTGAACCTCAGTGTTAAGCTAGTCAGTTCAAATTACTGATGACAGGTCAGGTCAACAAAGTATGACTGAATATGGCATGACAAAACATTGACTAAATTTGAAAGGACTACGGTGGCCGAGAGAGCTCAACGCGCTGCAACTGCAGAAAACACATGCAAATAGAAAAACACCCGCAAATTAAGAAAACATCTTCATCAGTTTTACAACACATGTGTGCTCCAAAAACTCACAACACAACCAAATACAGAAACGTGCTTAAAAAGAAACGCCAATTTAAAATAGATAAAAAGATATAGCTTACACCTGTCTCATATTTTATTCTTCAAATCAGTGCAGACGTTCAAAGTTCTCGCTTTGTTCTTTAAATAATTCCATACCAGCTAAAAATGGTTTTCTTTCTATGTTCCTGTTAAAATCAATCCTCTGCCACAACCGCTGAGCTTTTCAGAGTTGAGCTGAGCATAATGTAAACTTTTAATGTTTGCTGCTCATTAAACGAGTTTCTGCATGATAGTCTTAAGCATGTCGTTATTATTTCCTTCTCAAATTGGTTTTGGGACTAAAAATCTCTCCACCTGAAAGAACACCTGAAACCTTCAAATAAAGTCTTTGAAGAGCATATAATTGATTGTGTCTTGATGTAGTGCTTTTCTCTTTCGTAGACTAACTGATTCATTTATATATCAGTTTGTCTTTTAATAACTGGCAGTTTAATGATAGCAACGACTGTGTGGATCTTTTAAAGCGAAATTTCTAGGTTGTTACATAGGGTGCCGATACAGACCGTTCCTTCCGCAGACATCAGATCGATAAATCTTGATGTATTTCTTGATGTCTATCAATAGAGTTGCCCTCTCAGCAATATACTGATTCTATGTCTCCCATCCAGGGCCGTAGCTAGAGGATTCGGGGCCCCCTGAAAAATATTGATGTGGACCCCACCACCCTCCACTAATATCATATACTGTACAATAGATGAGCATGGAGGCCCACATATAACAGAAGATGGTAATGTTGTTGTAAAACCTTTATTTTAAAAGTTAAATGTTTATATAAACTAATAAAAACTAGCAAAAAGCAAGAAATTGTTCAATAATAATAAAACCAATTTTAAAAAAAGTTACAGCAAAATAAAGTTTTTTTCCCCCATCAGTCTGTTATAATTCATAAATCAAAAATTAAACATTTAGAAATTGACAAGAATGCAGTCAAATTTAAAAAATAAAATCATTTATTGTCTTATTTTTTATTAAAGATAATATGGAACTAATTAAATATTATTAAATAAATCTAATAAATGTATTCATCCAAGTGCAGTGTGTTGTATTCGTGTTTTCTTGATGTAATAAATACATCATCAGCCGGCAGGTCAGGTGCATAATGTGTCGTGATTCGTTTAACTCTATTTACAATAGTGTAAAAAGACAGGAATTTTGACCACATAATCATTCGGTCGATTGTGGTGCGCACCGATAATGAAAAGTGGCAGTACCCAGCAGGCTGTAGACGGTAGTTTTCTTATTCCCAGCGAAATAACAATACACTTTATCTTGATCGACTGGGATACAACAACTCTCCAGGCCTCCCTCTCCTTCTTTTCATGGCGTTTCTGGTACCCTGATTTATGTTTAGTTTTTTTACAAATTTTTTCAGTCAGTTAGGGCGTTTTTCCACTGTGTTCGTTTGCTGCGGTCCGAACCCGAGTGCGCTAGTTCCCGGCGACCCCCGCAGCGTTGGTCTGGTTTCACACTCAATTAGTTGTATCGAACCCAGGTGCGTTTGCAGTGATCTTACGTCATCGCAAACGCACACGGAAAACGCATGGAGAATACAACTCGACTGAGCATAGCTGTAATTTGTCAGTTTTTTTGGTGCTATTATGCACAACATAGTGAGAGACAACTACGTTTATGTTCATTACATGGTGTAATTCAGCACATATCCAGGGGACGCCGTGTTTCTGCTGCTCGCAGAAGATTTTTCACTGATGCGACAGTGATACGCATGCGCGGGATACTATACTTCCTGAACAAGCACGCACCCGAGTCCGTGTTGCTTGCACATTAACGCGAACCGCGCCACGGTTCGGGAGCAACCGAACTCAGACCACCTCCTCCAGGTAGTCTCAGGTTCGGTACTCTAGTGCGCACCCGGGTCCGATGACAGCGTTCACATTAGCGATTTTTCATGCGAACCGTGCCCCGGTCCGCACTAAACTGCCAGTGTGAAAGCGCCCTTAGTCTCCTGCTCTTCCACCAAGTTCATCGTTAACTTCAGGCCTCAACTCTGATTGGTTCTGTTCATGAGCTGGGGTGGGACTTACAATTTTATTGGGTCCATCTGATGTTTGTCACTGACTGAATAATTAAGAATAGAAGAATAGAATGAGGCATTTATATAGCGTTATATAGAATTAAAGGTGCTCTAAGCGATGTTGGGTGACGTCACTTCTTGTTGACGTTCGAAGTATTGTCAAACAAAATGGAGGCTAGCTCGACCCTCCCTCCTCCTCATCCCGGCCCCTCCCCCTCCCGTCCGTGCTTCCTGAAACAGTCATGAACGCGCATTTCTTAAATGTGCGTTTCGGCCATATCAAAATTCAAGAGAATATAATTCTAACGTTAGTCGTTGTCGTTGTCTAGGACATCTCTCCTCTAGCTAACTTCCCTCTTCATGCTTCTCTTTCCTCCACTCCCCACACCTCCCTTCATGTGCATGCACACTAACCCCCCAACCCCCAAATCATTCTTGTCGGTTATTGGCTGGAACACTGTTTGTTATGTTTCGTTGTGCAGGTTGGCCCAGTTTGTTTTTGTTGCCGTTTGTGGAGCCCGGGCTGTCTACAGAGACCGCGTTTTTTTACAGTGTGTTCAGGGGACAGGCAGCTAGCGGATAGTGAGGAGATGTTTGCTGTATGTGACAAAAAATGTTTCATTCTAAAAAACGCATGACATTGCTTAGAGCACCTTTAATAAATACTTTAGATCAGACTAAACCATTTTTAGGGAGGTGAGAAGCAGATATTTAGATTTTTTTTTTTAACCAAATTGCATGTTTTTGTGGTTTTCATTTAAATCTCAGGCATACAACTAATATAAATATTAGAATTATTCATACAACAGGGGTCTATAGTATAACTGCTGGATTTTGTGGGGCCCCTATAATTGTCACCACCTTTCACCCCACTAGTGACGGCCCTGCTCCCATCTACCTTGAGTCACATAAAGGTTGGGATAAATCAATACTGCCTTGCTGTCAATAACACTGGTGTAAGTTTTCTATATTTGTTGAGAGCAGCTGAAAGCGTATACAAGGTGAAAGCTGCACTGTTGTGTCAGCCATCAACTGTGAAAGTGTGAAACTTTATAATTAGATTCATGCCTCGTTTTAACCTCGCACATGAACTGTTTCCTTTAATGAATTGTTACAATAACTGTTGCACCTTTAGGCAATTTTGCACTGCAGCAAAAAAAAAGAAAAAGAAAAGAAAAAAGAAGCAGGGTAGCCTTATAGTAAAAACTTATACCAAAATGTATTTAAAATACATTTATTTCATACTAAATATACTACAAATCCATTTACATATTTACTGACATATCGCTTGAGACTTACTAATATATATATTATAATTCAATTTTATTTGGAGTACTTCTTTATTGCACAAGATAATATATTATATTATCAGCATAAAATTTTCAGTGAAAAGTTGATTTGAAAAAATGACAATAATTTTATGTTTTCTTTTAATTTCTTTCTAATTTACTTATTTGATTAGCAGCCTAGATATAGTGCAAGCACAGAATATAAAATATGATACATTTTACATCCCCTGGTCTAAAATAAGCTCTGAAAACACTGGAACAACTTTAAAGAACTGTTGAATCTTACAGGACTAATTATTTAAAATATATATGTGTGTGTCCACAGTTAGCTGTATGTGTATGTGTGTGTGTGTGTGTGTGTGTGTGTGTGTGTGTTCACAACTCACTGCTCCTAATATGTGTGCACTAACTTGGATGGGTTAAATGCAGAGTACAAATTCCGAGTATGGGCTGCCATGCTTGGCCTTCACGTCACCTCACTATTGTTTTTTTAGAATCTAAAACGTTTTATTTCTAGGTTTAAAATTACATTTTCATTCCCTGATTTTTTTTTACTTTTGGACCCTACTGTATATGTGAAATCTGCATACATCATAAATTGGTGGGTGGTATCGTCACATTGTGTTTCTTGATCTTATTGTCTCTTCGGGATGTTCCTGCGTGTGACTTCATGTCTTTATATGCTTAACAAGATCTGTGACCCAACTCCCCTCACAGCAAATTGGGTGTTAAAAGAGTTGAAACAAGCCATAACACGCAAGCCTTGTTATTTTAGACTGTGACCCTTATCTCTCTAGCACCCAGTGTCACTGTTCAGCATGGAACTAAACACATTTTTATATTACCCTTCATTTTTGATAGCATCTTTCATACGTGTTATTTCAGGTATGGAACTTTTTTTGCTCAAACTTAACATATTTAAATAATAATGTAAGGGTGGATTTCCTGCAGCGGTTCAGTCTGCAAGACTGCTGAATGACTAAAGAAAAGTTGTCAGCAAGATGGTAGAAAACGTACTCGGTTACTAACGTAACCTCGGTTCTCTCTAGAAGAGGGAACGAGTACTTGCGTAAGAAATCTTACGCTAGGGGAAAACCTCTTTTCCTCGAGATATTGAAGCCAAAAATTATCCTTAATTTTGCAATAATGTAAAACGCATTGCAGCAGCATGCAGACATGGGCGAGACAGCTCGCGCGCCCATTGGCTGCTCTGCGGCAACTGCACCAGCCTATCGATAGAGGCTCCTCATGACGTCAGAACCAATGAGGGCGCTTCGCGCCCATTACGTCATGTCCCGCCGAAATCGGGTGGGGCCAGGGCTATAAATACGGCCCAGAGAGGCTGGTTTGGTCAGTTTTTCATCGCTGAAGCGAATCAGAACATGACGCATGCACGGCAAGATACGCAAGTACTCGTTCCCTCTTCTAGAGAGAACCGAGGTTACGTTAGTTACCGAGTACGTTCTCTTACGAGAGGTCTCTCGTACTTGCGTAAGAAATCTTACGCTAGGGGAACACAATGTAAAACACCATGCGTGCTTGAGACATAACACTAAAGTCCCAAGGGCAGGTGCCCGGGGCTCATATAGTGCCTAATCACAAGGGACTCACAGAGAATCCGGGAAGAGGGGCTAGAATAGCATCATTCCTGTAATATAAAGCTCTGATAAGAGCATATTATATCAAGTGTTCCACACAGCCAGGGCGAACTCGGCCTGGACTGATAAATAAGGGGGACTTACGCACTGCCCACAGAAGTATACAGGCGATCAGTGATCGACGCTCTAGCAGTTTCAGCATCCCGAGCCGATAGCATCGGGCGGGCAGTACTGAAAAATTAAACCGAGAGCAACTTAGCTTGTAAAGCGGGAACCTCGAGGTTATAAAACCTTATAAATGTAGACGGGGAGGCCCAGCCTGCCGCCATACAGATATCTTGCAAGGCAATCCCACTGGACCAAGCCCACGACGAGGCCATGCCTCTTGTGGAGTGCGCTTTGACACCTATCGGGCATTGCAGGCCCCTGGATGTGTAAGCTAGCGCAATAGCCTCCACTATCCATCTGGATAGACTCTGTTTTGACGCAGCTAGTCCCTTAGAACGTCCGCTGAACAAAACAAAGAGCTTCTCCGTCTGTCTGAAAACAGATGAGCGAGACACATATGCCCTTAACGCCCTGACCGGGCAAAGGAAGCCTGCGTCCCCTTCCTCTTCAGATACCGGCAGGGCCGACAGGGAGATAACCTGTGCCCTAAACGGTGTATTGAGGGATTTAGGAACGTATCCGTGCTTTGGTTTGAGTATGACTCTCGAGTCATTAGGCCCAAACTCCATACACGTCGCGCTCACTGAGAGCGCTTGCAGATCCCCTATGCACTTCACTGAAGCGAGAGCCAGAAGAAACACTGTTTTGAAAGACAAGAGTTTCAGGTCTATTGACTGTATTGGCTCGAATGGGGCACCTTTCATGGCTTCCAGAACCGTGGAAAGGTCCCAATCGGGAACTGAGGGAGGTCTGGGAGGGTTCAGCCTCTTAGCTCCTCTAAGGAAACGAATGACCAGATCGTTCCTTCCTAGTGACTGGCCGAGCGGTGGTTCAGCGAACGCTGCTATGGCCGCCACATAAACTTTGAGCGTGGATGGGGTTCTGCCCTTATCCAGAAGCTCTTGTAAGAAGGAGAGGATCTCCGTCACCCCACAGCATGAGGGCGGAGTACCACTCGCTGCACACCAGCTAGTGAACACAGACCATTTTGAGGCATAGAGCCGCCTCGTAGATGGAGCTCTAGCCTGTGTGATCGTGTTTAACACTCCCGCTGGGAGGTTAACGGGTACCCGTTGATGGCCCACACGTGTAGGGACCAACGCTCCGGGTACGGATGCAAGATCGAAACGTTCGCCTGCGCGAGGAGATCCCTCCTCACCGGTATCGGCCACGGGGTGGTACTCGTCAGCTGCATCAGGACTGGAAACCAGGCTTGGTTTGTCCAGAATGGGGCGACGAGCAGCACTGGGCATCCGCTCTCCCTGATTCGCTCTAACACCTGGGGTAGGAGCGTGACAGGGGGAAACGCATAGAGCGGGCAGCGGGGCCAGACGTGAGCCAGCGCGTCCCTGCTCTTGGAGAATTTTTTTTGACAATGAGCTTTCTCCTGAGACGCAAATAGGTCTATTTTCGCTCTGCCAAACGTATTCCACAGCAGTTCGACTGTCTGTGGGTGCAAAGACCATTCTCCTGCTGGAAGATTGTTTCTGGACAGTCTGTCTGGCCCCACATTCAGAAGGCCGGGCACATGCGCTGCCCTGAGCGAGCGCAGATTGTGCTGAGCCCAGATCAGGAGGCGTTCCGTCAGCCTGTGAAGGATTCTGGATCTGATACCCCCTTGGTGATTTATATAAGCCACCACTGACATGTTGTCCGAACGGACCAAGACGTGGTGTCTTTTTATGTGGGGACAAAAACGCCTCAGCGCGTTGTCGACTGCCATCATTTCCAGGCAGTTTATATGCAGAAGCTTCTCCCGTTCCGACCACTGGTGACGTAGACACCACCTTCACACTCGAGGAAGTCCCCAGGCTTACACCTAACCGGTACCAGTCGGTCACTGTCCAAGGTTTCAGAGCTGCAACGCATTTCTGATCGACCTTGAGGAGCGCGAGACCGGAGGTCCAAGCTCTGCGTGGCGCGCGCGCTTTCAACCAGTACTGCAGCGGGCGCATGCGAAGCAGACCCAGCTGAAGCACTGAGGATGCTGAAGCCATGAGACCCATCTCAAAAATCGCCTGTGACGTGACGCTATTTGTATTTGAAAATAAGCGTCTTTCAGATCTATCGACATGAACCAGTCCCCTTGGCAAATTTGCGAGAGGATTTTCTTGGTCGTGAGCATTCTGAACCGTCGTTTCAGAAGTGCTTTGTTCAGCCGTATTAGATCTAGAATGGGTCTGAGACCCCCGTCTTTCTTGGGTACCAGAAAATATCTGCTGTACATGCCCCCTTCGCTCTGAGCTTGTGATAAGGGTTCTATAGCCCCTTTGCTCAGTAGCTTCGCTATTTCGGCTCGAAGTAGGTGTGCTACTTCCTTTTTCACCGTAGTTTCGATTCGCGCCGCTTTGCGTTGCGGGCGTCGATCGAACTGTAGCGAATAGCCTCTTTCTATAATGTTCAGCACCCACTCTGATACCCCGGGGAGCTCTGCCCACGCTTTCGCGTGAGTGGCTAGGGGTAGAATGATATCTGGGCTCTGGCCGCGATCTAGTGGCGAGCGGAGAGCAACAGTGTGCTGTAACATGAGCGCCGCGTTTGCAGCGTGCGAGACTGGGGGCGCGCTAATCACAGCGAGCGGTCTGCCCGTGCTCAGTTCTCCTGCAGCCGTGTGCTGAGGGAGAGCGAGCGTGGTGAGCCCCGTGGGGTTTAATATGTCTGTGAGCGAATGAGGGCGCGGGACAACGGGCCCATGCATAACGCTGAGAACACCGTCTGTTTGTGCAGACTGTATGTGCGTTGGTTTCGTTTTTACAGAAACCGTGAGACATGTGGCGTGTAGTGTTTGCGGGCACTGGGGCGTGGGCACAATCACTACATTTGGTGCACAACCGACATGAGTCGGTTTTATTTGTGCGGGCCGTGTGTGGCGGGCCGTGTCTGTGTGTAGGAATGGGCACTGGGCAGTGGGCATGTTTACTACACTCATAGTCTCGCATAGCCAGACCTTCAGACTGACGGCAGAAGGTCTGGACTCTATCGCAGCATTTCTTGGCCAAGGACCGCCCAAGAGGACGTTTGACTGACATGTAACACAACCAATCACAGTTTGTTTTGTACCGCGTCATATTTAAGGGTGTGACAATATAATGTTGATGTCCCTACAATAACAGACCGGCGTGCATCTAATAAATTATTCATTCAAGAACCTTGTGCAAGTTTACTGCATCAATGGAGCCGCGAACTTCACATACTTTTGAAAATACAGCGTTTAGTTGATCGTGGTAAGCGCTCATTGTCTCAGTTGTAAAAACAACGGCTTTCTTCTTCCACGAGGGGTTTTGGCGTCATGACATTTGTTTCCCGGCGGACCGAAAATAAACGCGACACTCGCGCCCCCCGGAAATCCGATAAAATTCAACCAATCAGATGACGACTTCGACATTCCTGAAGTGTTTCCAGTTAAGCGTACCATATGCATCAGACGTTTAGCCAACGTTCCGTGGGCGTGACGTCTGAGGCTGAGACTACTACACTCATAACACCATCGACCGTGGCCGGAATACCAGAAAATACACTCTTTTTGGGATTTATCTGGGTCGCCGTAAAAACGGCGTTTGTGTGCAGGAAAGCGGGCTGTACTGCCGACTTGTTTACTGCGAAATACGCTGGAACAGTCGCAATTACTGGAACTGAACGAGCGAAAATTTTTGGTGGAAGTCCGGCCGCAGCGGGACTTGAACACCGTCGCTTCCGTAGGCTGGCTAGGAAGACTTAGAGGCCTCGGGCTTTACCTCAATCCTCGGCCGTGGCCCACGCGGCGGGGGGCGGCGGCCGGCGGAGCGAGAGCGCGGTCTCTGATCCTTGGTCTGTCGGCGCTGTGGGGCGGCGGCAGCTGAGGGTTGCGGCTGAGAGCTGCGAGCAGACGGCTGTTTTGAGCGACCTGCTGCGGAGCTTGAGCGCTTGGGCAGGAAATGTTTCATGGCCTGCGATGTCTTTTGAACCTCGGCGAATCTGTCTGCGAAATCCTTGACAGAAGATCCGAAGAGGCCAGCGGGGGAGACGGGGGCGTCGAGAAACGCAGAGCGCTCTGAATCCGACATCTCCGAGAGCGTTAACCAGAGGTGTCTCTCAGCAACGGTGAGAGACGCCATGTTCCGCCCCATGGCCTGCGCGGCGGATTTAGTGCCGGCTACCGCTTCCTCGACGGGAGGAAGAGAGTGGTACCCTTTGTCCTTAGCACCGTCGACTACGGAGAATGCTGCGGACATGGGAGCACGCACTCTGGCTGAAAAGGGGGTGCTCCAAGACTTAGCTACCTCTTCGTGAAGCTCAGGAAGGAAGGGAGCTGGTCTTGAAGGATGTGAAGCACGTTCCCTTTGTAGAAAACAGCCGTCCAGGCGGTTGAGTGCAGGCTGCTGGGGCGTCGACCACTCAAGGCCGAGGCTCTCGACGGCCTGCTCGAGCAGACGCATCAGCTCCGCCTCGATGCTAGCTCTTTTCCCAGAGGGCCGGTGAGAAGATGGTGCGAGATCCGCGGAGCTCAACCAGTCCTCACTGCCCGACGCTAGGATAGAGCAACTGTCGTCCTCCACTCGTACGGCTTCCTCATAGTCCTCAATGGCGGCCGCGGCGGCAGACAGCGGCCGCTGACCGGCGGTGAGAGACTCGGGTGAAGCAGGCGGCGAAGCTAGCGGGCGCACCGGCGAGCTTTCGCGGGATGGAGGAGGTTCAGGAACCCGCTGAGCGCGGCGCTTTTTACGGCGCGGCAGCTCGGCGGGCGAAGGCGCGGGCGCAGCTTCGAGGAAGAATGCTCGGCGAGTCCGCAGAGTCACCATAGGCATTAATTCGCAGTGAGGGCAGCCGCCCTCGGCGAGCGCGATAGCTGCGTGATCCTCACCCAGGCAGGAAACACAGATGACGTGGTGGTCCCCGTCGCTGAGTGGAGCTCGGCAAGAGCCGCAGGAAGAACGAGGCATCTTGAAAAAGATGCTTCGTGCTCTTTTAGAAGGAGAGAATGTGCGTGTCACAGCGGCGAACACACACACAGCAATAAAAGGATATAGTACGCCGGAAAGCGTCAGCAGAAACGGCGACTGAAGGCGGCGAGATGTCGACCAGCTGCTTCAGATGCACTCATCCCGCTGGGTGCTTGGCTCAGACGGCGTGGCTTCCTCTCGGGATCCAGCGATGCGAAGTCCGCTGAAGAGATAAAAAACTGACCAAACCAGCCTCTCTGGGCCGTATTTATAGCCCTGGCCCCACCCGATTTCGGCGGGACATGACGTAATGGGCGCGAAGCGCCCTCATTGGTTCTGACGTCATGAGGAGCCTCTATCGATAGGCTGGTGCAGTTGCCGCAGAGCAGCCAATGGGCGCGCGAGCTGTCTCGCCCATGTCTGCATGCTGCTGCAATGCGTTTTACATTATTGCAAAATTAAGGATAATTTTTGGCTTCAATATCTCGAGGAAAAGAGGTTTTCCCCTAGCGTAAGATTTCTTACGCAAGAACGAGAGACCTCTCGTAAGAGAACTGTACATTTCTTGTCTATTCCACCCACTGCCACTTATACCAACGACGGAAATAAGCGCAGTTACAATAGCTTAAAGGGATAGTTTACTTTGAAATTAAATTTTGGTATGTTTTAGCTTACCTCAAGGGCATCCAAGATGTAGGTGTCTTTTTTTCCGCAGTAGTTTCAATTTTGATATTTTTAGGTCAAACCGTTCTTGTCTGTCAGTCATATAATGCAGGTCGATGGTCACTGTCTCAAAGAGCATGCACAGAGTCCAAATTAAAACAATTCCCCGTCGTCCAAATTAAACAATTCCCCATCGTAAGTACACATTGATGGCCTAAGACACGAAACGAGCGGTTTGTGTGAGAAAACGAACAGTATTTATATCGTTTTTACCTCTTGTACACAGCCACGTCCGAGTGATCTGAGAGCGCGGGCGGGTATTGATATATACAATAGAAGTCGCCTTGGCGATAGAGAGTGACTATATAGAGAGTGACAATATTTTATTGCAATAGGTAGCACTTCAAAGTCAATACCAAATCAAAACTATTTAGCACATTAGTTGTAATTGAAAAGGTTTAATGACAAAATATGGTTATCGTTACACTTAAAATAGTTACAAAAAAGATGTATGAGATGATGATAATTTATACCATTAATCTTACCCAGCATGTAAAATGTTACCAGAGAGAGAGAGAGAGAGAGAGAGAGAGAGAGAGAAAGAAAAGAGGAGGTAAAGGAAGAGACCCCCAAGAAAGGGACCCAGAGAGCCAGAGCATAAAAAGAGACAGAGCAAGAGTTACAATCTTCTTATATCCTTTCCTGACCATGTGACTTTAACCCAAATGTGAGACGTTCAAACTGACCAATCAGATCATTCCAATTTCCCCCATTGTACTAAAGGTGTGACAATTCATAGACCCCCTAAGTACAAATATCTTGGCCAACAGGCCTTGATCACTATCAGACCCAGCATGTAACCCCTCTGTGCCTTTGGAAACTCCAAATGGTCCTTGTGGTAGAAAAAGGGGGTGGAAAACAGTAAAGCAAATGGCTTTGTTCATTTCAAATATCTTGGATTATTTTCAATCCTACAATAAAAATTTAAATTATGAGTCAATACATCATAATCCTAACCCTAATTTATGGCACATACGACATCATTGTCAAAATGATCCCCATTCACACGGATCCGCGAAAACGACTAAAAACCCTGTATTATGCTGCCAGGCCATTAAATGACGATGAAACACTATAGACTGAACATGTAGCCTAATGGCGCTTTTCCATTAACAGTACCAGCTCAACTCGACTCGACTCGACTCGCCTCGTCTCGGCTCGGCTCGCTTTTCGCTCCGTTTTCCATTGCAGATAGTACCTCCACAATAGTACCTGGTCGTCATAGCGACGCCGCAGGAAACTGCCGTGACTTAATCTTTTACGCGAGATACAGCCGCTACCCACACACACAGGACAATGGAGGAAATCGAGTGTATGCTGTTTTTTATTTATTTTTTGCTGTTTTTTATTCAGGATACTCCGTCTGGCGTGTGCAATGATGACGCAGTGAATAGTGACAATTCTCTCTGACCAATCAGCAGTCTGCCTTGTTTTCACGTCACATTTTAGTATCGCCTCAGCTCGCTTAGAACCTCGCCGGAGGTGGTACGAAAAAAAGTACCTGGAAGCAGGTACAGTTACAACTTTTACACAGTGGAAAACCAAACAGAGCCGAGTCGAGGCGAGCCGAGGCGAGCTGGTACTGTGTAGTGGAAAAGCGCCATAATAAGCATGTGCATGACATCACTGACGTCTTCAGAGATTCAGGTTTTTGTTGTTTACATGGAGACCGTTTTCAAAAACGCTGCATTTTCAGGCACCCAAAACGCCGTTGTCGTGTAAACGAATGGCCAAAATGCATAAAAGGTTTTACTTTTTTAATTGAAAACGGTGTCGTGTAAGGCATTTTATTGAAGCGATAAATCATTATGTAGCTCTTTAACAAAGTTCATTGTATAAAATAATCTATTATGAAGGGTCATATTCATCCGCACAGTCACTCCAACCAAAACAATGTTCTTCCACAAATTGCATTCAGTTTATTTTTTGTTTAAAGGGCCAAAAGTTACATAGTGTACCTTTAACTGTCAAGAGTGCAATGCCACTAGTAACTAGTCATCTCTGTTTTCTCAAATTAGAATGTACAGACCAGAATATCACAGAGGCATTTTAACTTGGACTAGTAAGCTCACAGTTTTGCTTTGGCAAGCACCACTCACATTTTATTTTAAAAAGTTTGAACTACATGAAAGTGCCCCACATTGGATGGCCTTCTCCACTTTGTATTGCTCACGTTGCATTTTTGAACAGTCTGGTTATGTGTGGCTTTGATTGGCAGTTTGGAGTATGAAGGGCTCTTGACAGAACTCCCATCCGCCTCTTCCATCCAAAATCCATCAGAAAGCAGTTCACTTTAAGAGGCCTGAAGGAGAGAGGAAATCTAATTAAAAACTCCAGGGGCATCAGAAGAAGGTTCTGTGGTAACAAAAAGGTAGTTTAATTCAGTCCAGTTAATTGAATCTACAAGCCGTCCGCCACTTTTTGCTGCTCAGGCGTTCTGCGATGTTGACTCTAAAGGACCCTTCTTTCTCCACTCGTTCCTTTCCATTCCAATGCTTCTCGAGGATGAAATCAATTTCGTTCAGGGGCCACTTTTGAGTGCCCTTCAGTAACATACACAGATCAGTTTAGTAAAGGGTCACTACTGACATTTTTAGTGTAGGCCTATGTAATGCCATGTTTGGTTAGGGATGACATGAACAATAAAAATTAAAAGGTGTTATTAAAGTTACACTATGTAAATTTGGTAATTCCCCAGAGGTTCCAGATTTAGCGAAAAAAAAAAAACAACAACAAAAAACATCACGTCTAAAATATAAACACTTATAACAGGCTTACCATAGTAAATCAGGATACGACAAAAACACAATTTGTAAGAAGGATTGACGTATTGACTCATTTTTTAAAGTTTAATTTTGAACAAAAAAAGTTACATAGTGTACATTCAATCACCTTCACTTATGTGCCAAGCTGTGATGGATTCTGACTCGGTGATGCAAAAAGCTCAAAGCGGTACTTTGACTTACTGTCTATCTGGGCACATATTGACAGACACCTTATGTTTGAGAACAAACAGAAAACACCACTTTCACACTAACAAACCAAACTGCAATATCACTTGCTAACTGTTGTACCAAAAACTCTACACTCTTAAAAAAGAACGTTCATTGGCATTGATATTTCCATTAAAACCTTTAACATCCATGGAACCTTTCCATTGCACAAAAGGTTATTTTTGGAGGAAAAAGGTTATTTAAAATGTTCTTCATGCTAAGAATTTTTATTTTATTTTATAAACTGATCACTGAAAGTTTCTTTGCAGAACCTAAAACATTAATTCTATAGCATCGCTGCAAACCCCCCCTTTTAGAACCTTTATTTTTAAGAGTTTAGCATGAAAGCGCCATTACACACTTTTGAGATTACTTAAATCAAAATTTACCCTGTTTAGCCTACTTTCTTAATGCAAATTCATAGTTTCATTGTGAACAATTCCTCTGTGCACATTATTCTGAATACAAATAATGTTTTGAATAGCAATCAAAATTATGTTAAAATAATGCTAATGAACAGTCAAATAATTGTATAACCATTGTTTGTTTTTTTAAAACCAAACTTTCATTCTGGTCTGGCTCGTACGTAACACCCACTTTTCAAAATCCAGTTAATTCTCAATGGATAAAATTCAGTCCCAATCTACATTTTCTTTCTTGTCAAATATCCTGTTTCTCTATGAAATGCATCTCATTACAGACTTATTTTAACTGGAAGCAAACATCAATTTGCAATGACTTGAAAGCTTTTAGTATCTTGATTTCAATATACCCTTGCTCTTACAAACAGCAGATATACAACCTGAGCTCTTTTCCTGTCATGAAAGTGGATTCCATATAGTGCTCTCAAAGTCAAACCTTGAATATCATCCATCTGCACCACATTCTCTATTGAATACACCCCCATGCACATACATTTCATCCTGTGCCACAGCTCTTACCGCAGGAAGGCAGCGTACTTTACTCTTTTAGTCATCTGTCCATCTTCTCGGGAAAGGGCCGTGCATTGCATTACCTCAGTGGCTCATCGATTCGCTTTCACTCGTAAAGTGCTATTGACTGAAGTATGCATGCTCCGTAGTGCAACTCTTGCAATTGTGCACCAGCATTGCACAAAACCCAGCCTAGCCTTTGATCCTTCTCACCCCCATACCAATTTTTACCTCTCATGCAATTATAAATAACCACAGAAGGTTTATCCTCAAAACTCGCTTTAGGCACTGTTTTCAGAGGCAGGAGTAGAGTACTCTGTGACAGTGGTTTTCAACTGGTTCGGCTTCAGGACGCAGATTTGTTTATTGGACAAAAGTGAACAGAATTGTCCTTAAAACATTGAAATGACTCTTTCTTCAGGGTACATCACCAGTAGGTGGCAATGAGTTTATGAGTGATTTGCTGCATCTGAAATTGCATTCTTCTCTACATAGTAGGCGAAAATCAGTATTTGACAAGTATGTCTGAATTCACAGTATAAAAAGTACCCGGATGACCTACTTCTTCCAGTGAGATTCTGAAGTGTGCATATTATGGACACTTTACTATCCCATGAGGCCACAGGAAAAGATTTGTGATTTGCAGTGAAGCGACGCAACTGACACAGGTAGGTCTCATGTTAATGAAAACATGTCAAATGTAGCACGTCCAGATTACATTCATACTAGACATATTCATACTATATAGAACATACTTTTTTAGAGGTCGCAAAGTGAAAGTAAGTACTTAAAATAAATACCAACTCAAGTGAATATGTGCTTTCGGACTCAGCCAATGTCTTTATGAATCATTCAATCATTATTTCAATCAGTTCATTCGAATATGCTAAATCATTCAGGACTGAAACATGCCTGTTTTTGTGAGTTGGTCATTGAATCGTTCATTTAACCAATTTGTTCAAACACACTGATTCATCCAAGTAATGTCTTAGGCCTCGTTTACGCTGTCAGTGAAATGTGACCCAATTCCGATTTTTTGCTCATATGTGACACAGATCCGATGTGTTCTATGACAGTGTAAACAGGAAAAAAACGCATGCATTTGGATATTTCGAGATAGGTTTCATGTGCCAAAGCGACTGTCATGTAAACAGGCAGACCGGATTTTCTGAGGCATTAGGCAACGTCTCCGCGGTTTAATGACAAGAGAAACCCCGACATGCATCTGCAATGGGACGGATGGCCCGACGAAATGTTGTGTCGTCGTAGGAGAGGAATGTGAAAAAAAGTTGACACAACATACTGTCGTACACAACAAAATTTCGGAACCACTGCTCCTCGTTAAAGCCAATATTTAAAGCCAATATGCTCCCACCAGTCCTGGGATCTCTCTCACACACAATAACTGAAATATATGTGCAATGATTGTACTTTTCGTCCTCCTTCGCCTCATAATCATGGTGATGTTTGGCGAACTTCGCATATATCGCAGAGCTAGCATCAAGCATATTTTGCGTCCGCCCATACTGTGCAAGATAATTGAACCCTTTAAGCATGCGCGATGTTTCAGATAGTATGGCAAGTGTAAACACATGAATCGGATATGGGTCACAGTTGAAAGAACGTGTAAACGGATGGTCCAAAAAATCGGATAAAGGTAACAAATCAGAATTGGGCATCAAGACCTGCAGTGTAAACGAGGCCTTAATGAGTGTATCATTCATTCAACCAATTCGTTCAAACACTTAACTCAGGAACTAAATCCTGTGAATCATAAATACTCTATGATTTTTCAGTTTTTAGAATGGATTTGCTCTAACCTATTTCCATTGCCGGAGCGAACAAAAGAAAAGTATCTGGAAATAAGTCTTATAAGTCTTAACTTCTTGTAAGGACAAGCAGTATCAAACTTGTTATGACTGTCTGTGTTCATTTGCAACAACAACAACAACAACAACTCTCTTGCTTGTGTTTTTGTTTGCATTTACATTTATATTTAATCATTTAGCTGACACTTTTATCCAAAGCGCCTAACAAATGAGAGCAATAGAAGCAATTAAACTACTGTAACAACGTGACAACAATATGCAAGTGATGTGACTCTAGTCTAACGTAGTATGTCATTAAAAAAAAAATATATATATATATATACAATAGAAGAGAAAAGACAAGAACCAGGGTTGTACATTACACTATATGTTTGTAGTGTTTGTTTGTTTGCTTAAATGAACTGCAAAATTGACAGTTTGTCAAATAATCTTTTGGATTTCAATGATTTATTAAGCGTTTGAACGATGACTTTAGGACCTTTTAAAAAGCGCAATCTGTTGACATTAATGTGTGTCACTTATATTGTCTTTGAGAGATGTTTTCTTAAAGATAAAATACATTTAAACCAAATGTAAAACAGCGACAGTAGGTAGGTCTATTTATGTTTTGCTGACATACAGTATAATCTGATACTGAACCAGTTAGAAACAGTTTGAGCAATGTTGTTACGATACCGTAATAACATCTGCAGACAAATGTGATTTTGTGTGCTAATGTTGCTCGAAAAGGTTATTGGAAAAAATGCACATTTAGAAAGTGTTTAAAAAAACTGTTTAGAAAGATTCCCTTCCAATCTTTTGTTTTGACTTCTTATGGAGGTGGCACTAGGGTCAGACCCCTCAAATCTTCCCGTAATCCTGATTTCATTCTCTTGGTTGTCAATAATTTACCAATGGGGTCAGCAAAAACCATATACAGTATCCTTGTGGCGAGTGGGGCGTATATTCTTTTACTTCGTGTAGTTTTCTTGGTGTTTTTTTGAGGATGACACAAAGCCTATCTATAATGGCATGTCTGATTTGACTAGTTTTACCAATTAGCCATGGCGTTTGATTAGACTCACAGGCTTTGATATCAACAAAAGAAATTGGGAATCTTTTTTCTCCCTTTGTTAAAAGATTATACGCTGTTTTGTTTTGCAGTCCTTTCTATTTTGCAACCCTCCAGTTCAGAACCACTGGTTTAGATCATAGCCTTCCAGCTGAGAAATCAGACCGCTTGGAGCCACAGCAGAGAGATTTTAATTAAGAGACCTAATTCAGTCTGGGTGAGGTGCCAGGAAAAGGCAATGCCACATGGGCTGGCACAGTCCGCAAGAGCTTGACTCACTGCATGTGTATGTTTGAGAAAGAAAGAATGTGTGAACAGAGAGTTTCAGGGTTTTAGTGTTGCTTGGCAGCCATATTGGATGCTGTGAGACTGCTATGTTACATCTCAGATAGAGGTGCTTCTCTGAATGGCCTAATCAATAGTCAATTTTCTGGAAAAGAAAAGTTGCTGCCTTACATTTTTAAGTACAATCAACTTTATTTAGGATATTTAAGTAATTTCAACTATCACATTAACCTGACTTAAAAAAAAAAAAAAATTGTTGAATCTTGTATAACTTTAAAGTTGAAATTTGCTTAACTTATTTTGAGTGAAACCAATCTAAAAACACATGTTTTCATAACTTATTGATCATATAATTTTTTTACAGTGCCTTGGCATTAAAAAGAAACGCATGCAGTGACAAGTAACCACCTTCTCTGCTGGTTTGACAAGCAGTACATTATGTTTGATCTTTTTGTTCCCTCCTATTTGTGTTTTTTGCATAAAAATAAGTTTAATGTGTGACTGTAAGCCACTGACATATTTTACAGACACTAAATGTAAGCAAAGGATCTGATCCAGACATATTTACAGTGTGGTTCAAAGTGCTTCTTCTGTTTTGCTAAATATTTAAAAATGGAATTATATACACAACCTGTAAAAAGTTTGGAATCATTATGTTTTTAAAATGTTTAAGATTAAGAGACCTAATTCAGACCTGAAAAAGATAAGCCAGAATACAATTTGGCATTATGTTTCCATAAATAATAGTCAGCAAACCTGCTTTCAACACTGATAATAAAAAAATAAAAATTCTTGAGCACCAAATCAGCATATTCAGATGATTTGCAAGATCATGTGACACTGAAGACTGGAGTAATGATGCTGAAAACTCAGCTTTGCCATCACAGGAATACATTACATTTTAAAATATATTACAATAAAACACTTATTTTAAATTGTAATAATAATTCACAATTATCAAATAAATTTAGCCTTGATGAGCATAAGAGACTTCTTTCAAAAACATTAAAAAAAAAATCTTACAAATCAAACTGTTTCATGTGAGACGGAAGCTATTGTGCACCCACAAGATGTAACTTCACTTTTTCTGAATATTTGCACGGGAAATCTATTGGACTGTAGATTTGTAATTAAGCTCTTATCCCCATTGTTGAATCACAGAACCGAGCTTCAGTTATTTTGCCAAGATTTATCTCATTTATTATTAATTGTCAAGACATGGAGAGAGAAAAAAAATTACTGGAGAGATCATGTCTTCATGCCCAGCTTTCTCTGACTCTGTACACAAACTTTGCCCGTTTATATGCTGACCAAGGGAACTTACATTATCCCTACAAGGTAGGAAAACATGTTGTTCATGTTTAAAATCGATGTACATCATGCTAACACAGTCCTCCTTCCTGTCTAAATATGTTCACCATGGTCCATTTCTGTATAAAGACCATAAATGATATATAATCGTATCTTAGTAAGATGTGTCAACATTTGAACCGCTTTAATTATATATATTTTTTATTTTATTTTTTTTTTACTTTACATTTGCGTCATTAGATATTTGAATGTTGAAACCCAATGCTTATGTATAAAAGTGTAATTATGTTTAAAATTACGCTAAAGGGGTACCCTCTGTGTCAAAAAGTGATGCTTAGGTGTCCTCAGCAAGCCTCAATATGTGTCAAGTTGGTGAGAATGTGTTGGAACTGTTGGTTTTTAAGAATTCACAAAGAATAGTGACTAATTCAAGCCATGTTTTATCTTCAATGTATCAACTATTACCATCAGGAAAGTGTTAAAGGGTTCCATTATGTAAAAGCAACCATTGCAAAAAATAATTTGTACCAGTATCAAGTCATATTTTAAATAGTAAGATGTACTGTAGTAATTGGCATGGCATTCTTTTAAATGTGTAGCCTAATTTTAAATGATGTTGAGTGTTGTATTGCATTACTGCAGCTTCAGAGACCAATTTCCTTGGAAAAGGTCAATAAATTCGAACTTATTAATTATAATAGTCACATAATTAATATCACTAATTTGCTTGTATTATTAAAATTGATATTCAAATTTTCATTTAAACTTCTGAACTTTTCTATTTATTCTCCAAATTTAAATTTGAACCATAAAAAACAAATTTTTCCCCAATATGTTCTGTTTTGTAGCGCACTGTAGATATGCTGAAGCTTTGACAGATGCTGTGCTATCTCTGATGCTCTCTCTATAGCGTACAACACTTCCTAGGGCCTCTTTAGACTAGTAATCTTAAGGCTGTCCATCTCTGACTCACAGCCACTCACACACTGATACAGCAGTGAGGCAGAGATTACGAGGCCTTTAAGATGAAAACATCTCTTTGGGTTTGTATGGGAGTGCTTTGGTTATCGGGAAGTATTCCAAAGGGCTTTCACATAAAAAAATAAAAAATACAAAAAACACTCCTGGGTTCCTTCGCTCTCTCGCTGTGTCCTTCAAGGGTCTGTTGTTCATTTCTGTGTGATAATGTTAACAAGTCTCTAAAGCCTTGTTCCAAACTCGGTGAGCTCCCAGCATTTTTAGGGATCATACTGTAGGTAAAATTGTTTTGCCTACTAAGACACCTATTTTGGCCGAGTTCTGAAGCAGCATCACTTGTATCCTTTTATTTATTTATTGCAATGAACTTCAAGTTGATTAAAACTTGTTGCATCTGATTAAAATGGATGGAGTAATTACCCAATATTTGTGTGCTCCATGTATTTTTGTGCTTATTAAAGTATTGAAGCATTAGCTTAGCAATGGCAAACATATCTGTGAGCATTAGTGGAGTCTCTTGTGCGATTCACGTTAGGGACCGTTAAGCATTTTAGATCAGCCCTTTAGGAGATTCCACTTTGGTCAGGATGCTGCCTTAGAATTAGCTGTCTATGTAGACCATACACTCGGGTTTAGAATAGAGCCTAAGAGGCCGTTCACATAAATATGCATTACATGTATTTTTGTTTTTGTTTTTGTTCTTGTTCACACTGCACATAAGTCTGATTTATTTTCACATCTACTTCTATAGCAATGACTGTCTACCCCACTTAGGCAAAATCTGGTATCCAAATGTCTTCAGCATCTAAGAAAGAAGCTCTTATGTGGTAAAGGATAAAAGCTAAAACATACTAAATGTTGCATCTGCTTGTGTCAATCTTGCTTAAAACTAGCTTTATTCCTATTGGCAAATTGAGGTGTCTTGTTTTAAAGGGATTGTTGACCCAAAAATTTAAATTCTGTCATCATATGAATTGTGCAGTTTAGTCCAAATTTTCTGAAGAGACACGACTGCATTGAATTTAGGCTTTTATTCACAAATAAAATAACATCAGTTGTGGTAAATGGAAACTCAAGCATGTTCACTTGACGTGCGAGAACCAATGAGGTTCATTCTCGTGTTATGCAGCACATTTGAGATTTCACAAGAACCAACAAGGTTTGTTCTCATTTTTGGTTGAGCTTGTTTATGTTCGTTTATATGTGAATACAAGTTAAATGTGTTCATTGTATTGAATAAACTGTCAAAGTAGTAGTTTCATAGTTGTCAATGGAGGGACAGAAAGCTCTTAGATTTCATCAAAAAGATCTTCATTTGTGTTTCCGGATATGAACGACATGAGGGTGAGTAATTTAAGACAGAAGGTGGGTGAGAGGGTGAGACTGAATTTTAATTTTTGGGTGAACTAACCCTTTAAGCATAAATCAAATGAAATTTTGTGAGGATTACATTCAATACCTTAAAAAAAAAAAACAGCTGAGGTAAGAATAATACATACATTTTAAGATATATTCACAGAAATAAATTCTTATTCATCTTAGAGAGTTTTGCTTCTCAAATATTTGTTTTAAGTATATTTTCTTTTTCTGGAAAACAGGACAAAATCTGATTATAGGTACAATATGGGAGAATTTTGTATCAAAATATCCCAAAACTACCTGAACAGTGTTATTTACACTCACCTAAAGGATTATTAGGAACACCATACTAATACTGTGTTTGACCCCCTTTCGCCTTCAGAACTGCCTTAATTCTATTGATTCTATTGCATTGATTCAACAAGGTGCTGAAATCATTCTTTAGAAATGTTGGCCCATATTGATAGGATAGCATCTTGCAGTTGATGGAGATTTGTGGGATGCACATCCAGGGCACGAAGCTCCCGTTCCACCACATCCCAAAGATGCTCTATTGGGTTGAGATCTGGTGACTGTGGGGGCCATTTTAGTACAGTGAACTCATTGTCATGTTCAAGAAACCAATTTGAAATGATTCGAGCTTTGTGACATGGTGCATTATCCTGCTGGAAGTAGCCATCAGAGGATGGGTACATGGTGGTCATAAAGGGATGGACATGGTCAGAAACAATGCTCAGGTAGGCCGTGGCATTTAAACAATGCCCAATTGGCACTAAGGGGCCTAAAGTGTGCCAAGAAAACATCCCCCACACCATTACACCACCACCACCAGCCTGCACAGTGGTAACAAGGCATGATGGATCCATGTTCTCATTCTGTTTACGCCAAATTCTGACTCTACCATCTGAATGTCTCGACAGAAATCGAGACTCATCAGACCAGGCAACATTTTTCCAGTCTTCAACTGTCCAATTTTGGTGAGCTCGTGCAAATTGTAGCCTCTTTTTCCTATTTGTAGTGGAGATGAGTGGTACCCGGTGGGGTCTTCTGCTGTTGTAGCCCATCCGCCTCAAGGTTGTGCGTGTTGTGGCTTCACAAATGCTTTGCTGCATACCTCAGTTGTAACGAGTGGTTATTCAGCTTGAAGCAGTCGGCCCATTCTCCTCTGACCTCTAGCATCAACAAGGCATTTTCGCCCACAGGACTGCCGCATACTGGATGTTTTTTCCTTTTCACACCATTCTTTGTAAACCCTAGAAATGGTTGTGCGTGAAAATCCCAGTAACTGAGCAGATTGTGAAATACTCAGTATTTCTGTAATATTCTGCCTGTCTGGCACCAACAACCATGCCACGCTCAAAATTGCTTAAATCACCTTTCTTTCTGACATTCAGTTTGGAGTTCAGGAGTTTGTCTTGACCAGGACCACACCCCTAAATGCATTGAAGCAACTGCCATGTGATTGGTTGATTAGATAATTGCATTAATGAGAAACTGAACAGGTGTTCCTAATAATCCTTTAGGTGAGTGTATATTTCAATTGTGTACTTATCCTAAATGTTTCCAAGAATTTGTAAATTCAGAGAAATTCACAATTTTAAATAGTGCCTGTCCCTTGTCACTTGTCGCCTTTCTGCTTGTACTGCCATGGTAACCATGGCGACAGATGTGGACAACTGCATAATGTTTAGCGGCATGCTGTTGTTGTTTTGTTCAAACATTATGGATCATGGCAAGCAGACTTTGGGACAAAAGGAGAAATAAAATATCGGTGCAGCGTTTTCAAGATGCCGAGAGCTCCACGTCCGCGACAAACTTGTGTGAGTAGTAATTCAGCACTTAATGGTGAATTACAGTAGAATTACATTTCAGTAGAATGAAATGTCCTTATTCCTTTTTATCCGCGGGACTCGCGTGTGGCGCTGCCGCCCTGATATCTGTCTCTCATTAGCAATCGCACCCTGCTTCATACCACAGTCATGTTAAAAAACATGAATGTATACACTCATCATAAACATTATTAACGTTAGATCCATCGGCATGACGACAACTTCCATAATTCCATGCTCATTTACTGCGTCATCAATCTACGCCTTTGTTATTGTAAGAGGTAAGTGACCCCTAGCGGCGAAAAAAACAACAACAGATAGCTTTAAAGGGAAGTAAAATCAACCTAGGGTCCTTTACACCATGACCTCGAGCCAAACACCCCCCCAGAAGCCTTTTTAAAGTTAGAGTTTATTTAGAGATATCAGCCGGATGGCTTAGTGCAGGCGGTAACGGATCCAAGGATGTATCTCGTAAATTACCCCACTTATAATTTCCAGAATGGTACCAAACTTCTACAGTAGTACAAATAGGTTCTGTACTCATAAAACGAGGCATTGGAAAGTTTGTAAGTACATCAGGAGTTTATTTAAATAATTCGGGAAAAGCACTTAAACGTCTTGTCAGAAAGAGATGCATAAGTGTAACGACGGCCAGTTCCAGGAATATTTTGTTGGTAGTACCAGTTTGCAACAGTTATTTGTTAACACTAAGTTGTCAACACTTAAGAAAAAATTATAATTTGTCGTTACACTACATCCTTATTTATCGCTTTCTGCCAGGACTTTTACGTGCTTTTCCCAAATCACGGAAGTGACCTCGACATCCGGGTTAGCGGTAGCATGAGTCGTCAGGCAAGTGTTATTTAAATAAACTCCTGATGTACTTACAAACTTTCCAATGCCTCATTTTATGGGTACTGAACCTATTTGTACTACTGTATACGTTTGGTACCATTCTGGACATTATTAGTGGGGTAATTTACGAGATACATCCTTGGATCCGTTAGCGCCTGCAATAAGCCATCCGGCTGATATCTCTAAATAAGCTTTAATAATGTTCGACCAAGGGAAAAAAAGCTTCGGAGGGGGGTGTTTGGCTCGAGGTCATGGTGCAAAGGACAAATTTGCATTTGGTGCAAAAATCCATTTTTAACCAGGCTGGTTTTGATTTTACTATATGACTAGTCTCTTTAGGCCTATATTATTTTGTTTTTATGATTGGCTAATAAATTATTTAAAAATCACACAATGTGATTTTCTGGATTTTTGTTTTAGATTCCGTCTCTCACAGTTGAAGTGTACCTATGATAAAAATTGCAGATCTCTACATGCTTTGTAAGTAGGAAAATACTTGTTCTCCCCACTGTATATAGGGATATATGCATATTCAAACACAGGGTTGGTGTCTGATGCAAAAAAAGTAACAACAAATATTTAAGTAATCCATAAAGTTTCGAGATACTTTTTTTGTTATTGACAAAAATGTATTCAAAAATACTGTGTTGAGTCAAAAATCCATATAATATGGGTCAATTTGTCCCCCTTTATGCATTCTAGGGGTTGTGATACAAAAATATTTTTTTCTCCATTTTATGACCAAGAAATATGAAAATAACATTAATGATGGTCCGAAAAAATAAATATTTGTAAAAAATCACTGCATGCCGGGTCATTTTGACCCCCTTTATGCATTCTAGGACAATAAAAGCCAAAGTGTCAGATCCCTGAACCTCACTCAAACTCATTTACCACACAACATCGATACTTATTATTCATGTTGCAAAGGCCCACAAGATGCTGTAATTGGGCATTGAATGGGACATGCTGTTTACGAGCATATTAATGGATGAAACATTTTTTGCGTCCGGCAATATGGTTAGCGCCTTTTTGGCTCATTAAGAAATCCTGCATTTGTGAAGTGCTTCACATACTTTTGTACTGTGTGTCTTTTAGGCCTTAGAGTCGGTGTGCGCAATCCCTTTTTACTTGTTGATAATGTTTTTTTGTTTTTTTTTCAATCACATTGTGTAACAGTTCTGCTGCCCTTTTCAACACTCCTGGGAGAACTCCTAATTAATGGCACAGTTTCACTTTTAATGCATCGAGAAGCCATTATTTGAATCACATTTTCAGACTTTTGTTAAATGAATGAATAGAAGAAAAGTGTTTCTATAAATGTATGCAGAAAAACTGACTGAAGGGCGCGTTGAATGCGAGAGAGGGAAAATTGCCATTATTCAGAGTTTCTGTCAGGAAGAAACGGGAACCCTACAGGAGCAGCGAGCTGTTGAAAACCTCACTGAGTCCAACAGAGCAGGTAATAGTTGGACATTTCTGTTCTGGTCCCTTAAGTACTTTGCTGGCCTTTCGGATAGTGAGTGCAACTAAAAAAATCAAGTGTGTCATTTGGCGAGACAGAAAAAATGTGTGTAGAAACGCATCAGGATCCGTTTGATGCATATGAAATTGATTCGCAGCTCTTGCTTAACCTCACCTCACATTCCTGTCCCGTCTCATCGCGAAAAGCATCTTGCAGAAAGTTTCTCAATGTTCCGGCTGTCTTCGTCTGAGCTCTCACCCTCTGACCTGTTTTATTTCCGTTACGGAAAGGTGGCTTGACATTCCCGGCTGCAGACATTCGTCTGTTTTATCATTCTCAGTCTCATTTCTTATAGCTTGTGCTTGTCAAGTGTTCATTTAATCAATTCTGCTTGCCATTCTTATTTTAGGCAGTTGTGAGGAGCACCTGAGTTCTCTTGTGAGCATAACCAAACTCATTTTTGTGAGCATCGGTTAACAGGTAATGGTTTCCCTCTGTTGTCTGATGAACTTGAAGACCTTATGACCTCTCAGATGTTTATCGCTCCAATACAACAACTCACTCATTTGATTTCTGGGGAAAAGAATTTGCTCTGGCTGTTTCCCCATCAATAGGATGTACTGTTACAGATAAACCACACACGGAGAGAGCGTTGCTATTTTGAGGCAACTGAAATAGACTGTGCCATTTACCAACTGAAACCTGGTCTAAAGTCAATGGCGCAGTATTTTCTTTGTTATTTAAAGGGTGCATTAGTAAATATGCGTCTATAGGCGAGTCCACAACGCGTGTACACTCTGCTTATTACACACACAGGCAGCAGCACACAAACATGGCAAATATTACAAATAAAAGGATTATAATGTACATAAAGATATGGTGGAATCCGGCATGTCCCGTAGATGGTCTGCTTGCGCACTTTAACCTTGCAGCACGAGCAGCTCCGTTTCCTCGCTAGAGAAGCATTCAGTTTTTCCGCTTGCAAATTCCGCCATGTAAATAGCGAATCCGCCATGCTTCCTTCTGAGGATTATTGTGGACTACAAAAACAACAACAACTTGAGAAGCAAAACTGCATGATATATACTTTACATCTTTCCCAAGAATACATCTTAAATTAATTGTTTTTGTATTACCACATTGGCAATTATTTTTATCTTTTTAAAAAAAAAGCTTAAATCTAAAAGCATTGAGTGCCAACAAATAGGTTACTGGGAATAATTTTGTCTTTTATTTTAACAGTGTGAGATTGACCACTTTACAGATGTGAAGTACATCTCCATATTTCACAGATATATGAATGAACTCTTTCAGCTTATTCAACGTGTAAATTAAGAGTTCAGAGAAGGTATCATGTATAATATGTTAATACATGTGTGCGTTGACAAAAAATAAAGAAAAATTCAGGTCCGTTTTTTGATTAAATCAATGCTTGTTAGCATAAAAACATAGCATAAACTATCTGATTAGTGCGACATAAATAATTCCATATACATTCATTTATAACCTTAAAATATGTTTCATACCCATAAAGTTACAGCCTTGACAGCTGTCTCCTATCTTGGGAGCATGGAGGGAACTACATCCATGAATTATGAATCAGATTACAGTATGAGTAGAGATCTCGATCCCACCTCTCTTTTTACAGGCGCGTGCTGATTTTAAATCAGAACAGTTTCTTATGTTGTGGGCCATGAAATATTTAGCACCTGAAATGGAGTGCAGCTATTAATGTTGTACGTGAGCGCAATATCTTACATCAGTGGTGAGTTCTGAAATAATAAACGTCACACAAAACCCGGAGATTCATGTGTGTGAGTTCAAAATGAACCGAAAACAGATCACCTGGCTAATAGATAAAGATGAGCAGGTGAAGATTAACTTGTTTGCTAACTAAAGTCTGTGATATTCTGCAGTTTGATTCATTCTAGTGAATTAGTTTGTTCGGATGATTCAAATAAAATAATTAAGAATTATGTACGTGGCATGTTAGTTATTTTCAATGCCGAAATATTTAGTTTAAGTGTTATTATAGTTATTATAGTGGCCAAAAGTGATGTCAGGAGGCATGATTTGTTTTGAATGCATCTACAAGTTCAAATAAACCATAAAAATGAGAGTAAAAATGAGAAAAATGAGAATGAGTCATAAAAATGAAATAAAAACCATAAAAATGAGAGAGAGTCATGACCTGTAATTTTCACTTTTCCACGAGAATCAATGTATGTTATGATTGCCTAACGATTATACACTGGCCGGGAAGCCGATATTTAAAAGTGAAGCGTTTGTTTACCCCTGGGTTCGTAAACTAGCCCACGTGCACGCGCACTCAAATACGAGATTTTAATTTCTGCCCCGACTTGACGTCAAGACGGGGCAGGATATACCATATATGGACACCGCAGACCTATGCTGCAGGAAGCCCGCCCTGCCCCTCTCCCCCTCATATTCAGTCGCGAAAGATGCAGAAACGTAGTGCACACGTGAGTTGCTCTGTTGTTGACTGCCAGAATCAACATGTAACTAAAATGTGTTTTCTCTCCCAAGAACGGACCAAGCTGTCAGGGACCAGTGGATTAAATTCATTTTTAATGATGCGAACCGCATCCTACAACCCTTCCCACTGGCTGAACGTTAGGTGTCTGTGCTAATCATTTTACGCCGGAATCGTTCACAAATTTGAATGTCTAAAAAACCACAACGTGAAACAAGGCAAAAACACCACATGATAGCAAACGTTGATCTCAATAACCACTGTAAGCTGATAAAAAAAAAGTAGACTACATCTCCGTTAATGTAATCTACATTAAATAAAAGGTATAATGTATGTCTCAGTCAAAATGATTGTCTTTACCATTCAGAGACATCTTGATGTAGACGTCCTTCCATCGACTCTACATCTTCCCTTTCCAGCTCAGGTTCAGAGTCTGGCTCGTGCATATACGGTTGAAATTCCGTAGGTCGCGGCCAGGTCGGGTTCATTCACAACTTGCGACATGATGTCTGCGCCATGATGTCATTTTGGAATGATATGCTGAAGTTACCTGCGGTGTCAACCCCCCCTCCTTCCTGCCACCAATCAACGCGCCCCTCATTTGCATTATTAAAATGACCGTCCACGACAGCCAAAATATCGCATCAGATCTCGCGAGACAATAATGCCTTCAGAAATAAGGGTCAGAGGAGTTCTGTGTTTATTTTTTTTCCACTTTTCTTTTTTAGAAGGGCCTGAAAGACTATAATATAGAGTGTGGGTATCCAAGGTAATACTAGGTTATGAATACTTTAAAATGAAAATATTTTATATTTTTTAAATATTTTAAATATGAGGAAAGATCAAAACACTCAACTTGGTTTATCTACAGGTTCTATTTTACTATAATTATTTTATTTTTTTAATATAAATAACTCACAGAAAAAAGCATATATTTACTACAACATAATCAGTTATTAATATTTAGTTCGTTCTCTTGTTTTTGCATGTGTTCGTAATTTCTTTGTAGACAGCCTGGACAAACAATTTGGCATATTTCATTGCATTATCACAAAATCACCCTTATTGAGATCATTGAGTTCATTTGTAGTTTTTATACTAGAAAAATACAGCTCTGATTAAATTATACATTATATCATCAGATAGTTGCTGTATATTTCGGAAAATGATCAGGTGTGCCCTGCTATGATGACCTATGTGCTAATAATGCAGAGAGAAGACAGAGGAAGATAAGCAAAGTTTCGTCACATCCTGAACTTGAATTATGAGTCTTGAACAAATATTGAGTCATCAGGCAATTTAGCTTGACATTGACTTAAGTCACCTCTCCGAAAGCACTATTAAATCCAATTCAATATTATTCACTGAATATTCTCCTTCATTAAGATCTCAGATGGATGGCAGCTTTTCTATAAAGGAAAAAAAAATGACAACATAGGAAGAAAACTTTTATTATTATTTCTTCCCTATTGGACCATGTCCTTGACAATATTCAGAATTTAACTTGAAAAATGAACTGCATCCCATGATCTCGTGCGCATTAAGGATCCAGCATGCTTTCCGGCCTCATTAATGCTTGAACATCTGCAGTCCACTCACATAATGGACCATAGGACTTCAGTGGACGCCTTTAAACAAAGTCGCCTGGTGGAAGAATAAAGGTTTCCCTCCTCCTTTTTAGTGCTTTAGTCTCTGTTAATGCACACATTTCATGCTGGGAGACTGTCTCTGTTTCCATAACTTCCACATCTCCAAGGAAGGTACGGAAGTGACAAAAATTGAGATTGACCAGCAGGGTGTGTGGAAATAAGAGAGCGCAAGATCCTGTATTTTTTTTTGTTCTATTGCCAATTAATTAGTACCACGGGGAGCCGAAAATGACTGAGAAACTGTCACGAGAGTCTTTATCAAATCTGTTTAGAGGGCCATTGATGTAAAGCAACACCAGTTGAAAGCTTATGTATGAACTAATGTTTGTGCTATTAGTACTGTCTGCTAATTTATAGCCATGTCTACCTATCAAGATGATTACCTTGTCAACCACTGGTCATCTGCTGGTTTACTGCTATGGTAGATTAAATCTGTTCCATAATCTGCTCTGATAGACACACTGTCTGGATAGCCTATAAGGTCATTCACACTGATAGTGATTTGAAGTGACAAAACAACCGCAAGTCATTCATTATCTTTCCTGGTTTATTTTTGTTTATTGGCTTTTTCATTTGCATTGGCATGTTCCATTGTTTGTTTTTAGTAAATCCTCTTTAGCACCCTCCTCTCAATAACTGTACTTCAAAATAAACAAAATCAAACCAAAAGTATTATATAATCATATTATATTTTATTAGTATATATTATTGTAGTTTTTTTGTGTGTAAATTATAAAACCCTATTTTTAAATAATTGCTAAAAACAATGATACTATTATTTAAACAATATTAAAATATACTTATGTATAATATTAGTATTATATTTTATTATATCAGTATAATTTTACAATTTGTGATTAAGGTGAATTATATTTTATTAGTATATATTATTATTGTTGTTTTTTGTAAATTATGAAACCCTATTTTTAAATAATTGCTAAAAACAATGATACCATTATTTAAACAATATTAAAATGTACTTATGTATAATATTAGTATTATATTTAATTATATTAGTTTAATTTGATAATTTATGTTTAAGGCGAGACATTACAGGCAAAATTTTTTTTTTTTTTCATGCATCTGGCAATTTTGAGATTTTGGCCTTTTTGAGATTTTTTTTTTTTTTGACTATTGGAAAGATAACATCCAAAATACACTTAACTGTATCTTTTAGAGCACTTTATCTATTTGTGTCTTTAGATGTCAGTTACAGTATAAAAACCTTTGACTCTAATATATATAAAAAAATTAAACAATAAGCTTGAACCTGACTTTTTTTGTTCAAGAAATGTATGCAAATTAGTGCATATTTAATTAGACAATGCCTCATTTGCATAATTCATCAATTGAATGTATTAAATTATTAATGTAATCAATCAACTGGTGAAGTATGGTGATAGCTAATAGTTTTTTTTAGTTATTTTTACCTTATTCACCTGGGGTGTCTTGCCTTAAATAATATGATCATTTCACGTAGTAGCAAGGTAGTATAATTTTGATGCCTCTTACCTCTGATGTGCCGTGTGAATTCACTCTCAAATATAAAGATCCTTGTACGTATCGACCGGTGGCACTTGGACTTGGATGATTGTCGTTTGTTGGCACAGAGATTAGCAGCGATTGAGCTGATAACAGGAGAGTGATAGGTTAATTCACCTGCTCTCACTCCTACCATATCACAAAGAGAACAAAATGTTGTCCTCCGCTTTTTTCGAGTCACTCCCGCACCAGTTTTGCACCCCAAATATGTGATGATAATGTGCAGTCAACTCAGTAGCGTCGCTACGTTTAAATCGTCACTGTATACTTGAATGGACATAATTCTTCACCGAACAGGAAAAAGCAACCAGCATTTTCTTCAAGAGACCGAAATGTACTGTTTCTCCAGCTAAAATTATCATTAATCAAGCTGAGGCTAAAGAACAAAAGGCAATCATGAATAACAAGACGGCCTGGAGACTGAGCAGACAAAGGAATAACATAGAATGGGCTTCCTTTCGTAAACCATTCATGTCAGAACAAAGCGTGACCTTGAGAGTTTGCTGAAACAACAGTCACGGTTGGCGAGAGGAACTGTACAGTATAAGGTGGAATATAAGTCAGTTTCTTCACCCCGACTGACATCCGCTGCATACTGTTACTCGGGTGTCTGAACACAACTTAAAGTCAATCGTCTCCTTTCACCAGATTCAGACTATATTCAGACACATCCAGGAAGCCGTTAATTATAGCTGACAATACCGAAGTACCAAGAGGGAAGACGAGAAGGTCAAGTAGAGTGAATTAATAAATCACAGAGGAAGAGTGAGACAAGAAAACATGAAATTAAGACATGAAATGAATACCATGTACTTTACGGGTTAGTGAAGGTTTTAAGAAATGCAGACTGAGACTATAGGCAACTGTGTAATTTTCTTTTCTGGTATCCATCTCTCTAACTGTAATACGTCAGAGAGACATTCTCATTTTGATGCATCTGCCATGATGACACATCATGCATTTAAAGACTAACATATGAGCACAATTCCCATTCAGTCATGTGCCAAACAGCACAGTGATTCATTTTGTCCTTGACTGATGTTGTCTGATTGTTCATCTCTGAACTCTGACCTGATCTTGACTGGGCTATACTAGATCATCATCTGCTTGGGTCGTTGGGCACAACATTTTTCCCCTGTCCTACCTCACATCATTTAATGTTGGTTACATTATTTTAAAAAAACACTTTATTTTGATGGTCCACTTTAGACACTACTAGCTACAAGTGACATTACAACTAAATGTCAACTAACCCTCATTAGAAGATTGGTAGACTGTAGTAGACTGTTAGTAAACGGTTATGGTGCAGGTAAATAGAAAACGTTGACGTACTTGCAAAGTTACTTATAGTCAGTAAAATATCTGTTGGGAACAGGGCTTGACATTAACTTTTTTGCTCACTAGCCAATGTGGCTAGTGGTTTTCCAAAGTTACTAGCCACACAGCATTTTTACTAGCCACATTTTTGTTTTTGTGAAATTACCTTTTAAAAGTCGACTATGGCATGCTAAAATTTACTTGAACTAGATTTACAACCCTTTTAAATGTAAAACCACTGTACACACCCAAATCAAGACTACACAAAACAGGTCATTATCATTAGCTCTGATAAGGTTGTGTGTAAAGCTCCTTTTTTTAAATAAAACCATGTATTATATTACATATCGCCACATAGCTCCACTGGCATACACTGTGTGCATGTAATACTCATTAGGGCTGTCAAAATTGCTCAAAAATGACGTTCGAATATTCTCTCTAAAAAAAAACACATAGCCTATATTCGAACTATTCGAACATGGTTGCGCATTTTGTCAATGACTCGCATTACGTCAATAACAGGGCAAATTAATACAAAGAGACATAACTACTTGTATAGGTAGTTTATTTAAGTTTAAACACATTTGACAACGTATTACCTACACAAAAACAAGTAAATCAACTAATGGCCAAGACCGCAGACCTCACTCTCGCGCGCTCACTCGCAGGCACTCTTTCTCTCTCTCACCCTCACCCTCATGCTGCGTTCACACCAAACGCGAATAGAGCGTCTGGCGCGAGTGTAAAGACGCGTTTACGCGGCGCGAATGAGGCGTCACGCTCTCTGTGCATAACGGTTTAAATGAACAACAACAATAAGCAAATGTTGAGTGCTGATCAAGAGTTTTGTGCAAGCAATTTAAGGTCGCGACTCTTATAGCAGGCTTCATTCAGTGATTGAAACAAATATTATTAACAATAATTGAAGTTTTTAGCCTATATAGAACCGACATTGAACGCTCTGAGCGAGCTGTGCTGTGGTAAACATGGAACTTTTCCTTGACATGAAACGGTAAATAATCAAACCAGTGGAAGCCTGCAGTGCATGAAACTGCTGTATCTAACCTATTCATGCAATATCTATTCAGTCATTAGCCTACAGTAGCCTACACTTTAATAATGTTTCTGTTTAACGTTAACGCTTCTTCCTGTTACCTGTCCCTGACCCCTCAGGCAGCGCCCACTCGCAAAGCAGACAGCCTGAGCCGCGCGCCTCTGCTACCGCGGGCGTTTTTCCACATTCGAATATTCATTTTCACCTTCGAAATTCTGTTTTTTAAAACTATTCGAATATATATTCGAATTTAGAATATTCGTTGACAGCCCTATGGGAGTTGTAGTGTCACACTTATTTCAGATGCCTTTTGAAAAGACTACAATTATTCAACCCGCCACAGTGGCTAGTTGGAGTGACTTATGTTACCCGCCACGAGCAAAATCCACCCGCATTTGGCGGGTTGGCGGGTGTTAATGTCAAGCCCTGGTTGGGAACCATCAAAATAAAGTGTTACTAAGCAATGACTGCTAGTTGACATTTAGTTGCAAAGTTTTTTTTTTTGTTAGCAGAACGTCTAAAGTGGAACATCGAAATTTAGGGTTACCTAATAATTTTCTTGAACATCTCTCTCAATGGTTTTGTTTTGTTTTGGAACTGGTAACACTTTTCAATAAGGTTCCATTTGTTACATTAGTTAACTACATTAGTTAACATAAACTAACAATGCAAAATATTTCAAAGTCATTTATTACACTTAGTGTTAATTTCAACATTTAATAATTGTAAATTTTGTTACATTTAGATTGTTTTAGGTTATTTAGATTTTGTTACATTTATTTGAATAAAAATATATCAGAAATACTGTGAGAAATACTGGTGTCTCATGTTTGGAATCGATTACACACCAAAACCTCTTACTGTACAGCAAATGAAAAGAATGCTGTTCATTACGAGAACAACCTGAGCAATGGCAGCATCCATTACAAGCACGAATCGATGAATGACATGCAACCTTCATCTGAGGCAACAGTGCGTTTTTACTCAAAAGCAATTTGCCTAAATGACACCCACTGGATCCACTATCTGATATGCCTGATATTGTTATTACCCGCATTTAAATGATGCACAGCTCATCATCTTTGTTTGAATGTGTAAATCTAATGTAAATCATTAGAGATTGTTCCCTTGAGGTTATGAGTCTTTTAAGTCATTAAGGTGTGTGGCAAGGATGTAGAGGTGTGCAAAAATGTAACATTTGTTGCAACTCACATTTCTGTCATGACAACTGTCTTGGAGTGTTTGGCATGGTAATGGATATGACAGTGTTGATATGTTTGGTCTTGGCGTAAGAGATCTTCTACACTGCTGCAGAGCAAATACGGCACTTGCTACTGCCAATACATACACGACACGCTGCTGTAAGCAGGTTAGACATACTGCTGCTGTACTATATACCATACATATATTACCTGTAGCAGATCTATACAGGTGGAGGGTTTCTGAAAGCACCTTGCAAATGCTGACCAAGTATTTGAAGGTTGAGCAGCGAGTTCATTGGCTACTGGTGTGATTGCAGGTGTGATTGCAAGCAGATTGAGTTAAGGACCTTTCAGCCTGCGCCATCTATAGAGTTTCATGACAGAACTTTGTATTTCAAATAATTGGGGCAAACTGAGCTTTCGGAAATACGATTAGTGTATTCCCACTTGCTTTTAAACTGACCCGACTCTGTTTACACCCTCAAAATGCATCTAATGCATTTACGTCAAATGCACCGTCAGTGCTGTCAGTAAATAAGAATAAAAATGCAAACAAAATGTCTGCAAACTGACTGTAAAATGGGCATCAACAAAAATGAAGTAATGCATTTTGTTTGCCTCACTGCACATTTTAACACATGGCTAAAATCTTTGATCAGTTTTTGGCTGAATTTAATTGGAAACGCTACCGTGTGCTTCACAATTGACTGTGTTTCGAACATATGTTTGTCATATCTACATGGTGACAGTGTTTACTTGATTGGGTATGCTGCTCTGCTCAGATTCTCAGGATCTATCCCATCGCTCCTTTATTTTCCAATCAAGCCCTTGAAGAGGAATCCATCTGAAATCCCTATCTAGAAATGAAAGCATAAGCATCTTATCGATGCGGTTCTAAATGACTGCTCTCTGACATATCCCTTGATTGATGATATTAAAGAACTAGTGAGAAGAGGGAAGTAAGTGAGCAAAATAGATTGAGAGAGGAGAGAGAAATCGTTAGACTGTTCCTAAGCAAGCCTCCCGTTGATGCGGCCGAACACAGGGTGAAATATCCTTGAATTGCTCTCAGACTGCCAAGTAATAGCTTTCACATTTTTGACATTTCTTTGCCTTTTTCGTTTTGTGGATTTGTTTAACTGCCTTCAGTGTATAACCACGATGATGGATTGGGTGAATATAGTTGTACTTTACACATTTACATTGCAATTTAAACCATCTTCTTCTCTTCTACATTACAAGTAGTGATGTTTTTTCCCCATTACAGTAGGCTATTAAGTAGTATTAAGAGTTGATAGAGTGTGCTAAATTGTCATGCTTTTTTTATTTTATTTTTTTACAATGTTTACAATCTTAATGGTCCTTAAAATAGGTTTAATTTTCTTTATACAAAATATAATTTGTTATTCATTTCTTTAGATTTTTAGGGTGAAATACAGTATGACCAAAAAATGTCTCGAGAGATTTCGTTGGGATTCATCTGGTTTCACAGTACCAGTGGATTGTGAAATTAGCAAATGTAAAGAGCTGTGAAAAACTAGAGCCTTTACGGACCATGAAATGCAACATTTTGTTTCATTGAGGTCTGTTGTTTCACTCGATTGTTAGCTGCCTTCCATCAGCAATCCTCCCTCAGCTCATCCCCACAGTTCTCCAATGTGTGCTTGTGATCTGGGCCGGAGTCCAGCGTCATGGAGTGGTGTGTGTTGAAGGAGAGTCACCGTAACCTCACTGCCCACAAAAACAAATAGGGCATAAATATGAGCCATAAGCTCCAGCACAAATGACTATACTGCTAAACTTTTGAATTATGAGGTTCCCGAAGAATGATTGGTGACAGATTATGGTTGGATAAATAGTTGTATTTGTATTGCAACACATTGCTTGCAGTGTAGATTGGATATAACAAATTTGTCAAGGTTTTGTTAGCATTGTCCAATTAGCCCCTGCTGGTATGTGTCTTAACATCTGAATATTTTTATTTTATTTTATTTTATTTTATTTTATTTTATTTTATTTTATTTTATTTTATTTTATTTTATTTTATTTTATTTTATTATTATTTTCATAATATTTCTTTATATCATAGTATATCATTTAAAAAAAATGTTTTGCCATATAGTGTTGGTGATGTTTGTAGTAACTTGCATGAAGGTAAATTAATGTGTAAATTACATTTCTTTTGTTGACAAGAAATACGCTCTCATCTGTCCATAATATATTGGACAGGGCAAGACATGTCTGACTGTGCATGGATCTTCAGACTGATCTTGATCTGTGTCTGGTTTGTTTCTGCACAAATTAAGCCCTGCTGGATGACAATTTTCAATTCAAGTACTGAAATACATGCTGAAATCACTTCTATTGAGGAAAAGACCAAACTGCGAGAGAAAAACATCCAGACAACGAGAACTGCTAACCTCCTCGTGACGGGCCGTAGATATTGACTGTTGGTCACTAGGTAAGCATTGTTTAAAGCTAACTTTACACTTTGAATCCAGCTAATGAGTCCCTGTGGATCAGCCCTCCGTTGTTTGCTGAGTTTGAACTTTCTCAGTAGAAATGAAGCAACCTTTATCAGCCTGACATTGTGCATGCTAAGCCTTTGTGACTACAGAAAATACCCTGAAATCCATACTGAATTTCTCTTTCTCAGACAACCATGACTGCATTTATCTATTCTAAAGCTTTCTGAGTCGCACAGTTTAGTCCTACCAGCGATTTCTTTTAGTCCGTGATAACTGCGTAGCCATACCGTTTGGTTGAGATCAAAAAGACACGGGCCTCTTAGAAATTGAAAGGAATTGTACAAAGAACACAGACTGATGTGTGATATACACCCCAAACCCGACAACTGAAAGCTTCCCGCTGCATGTAAGTCTCAATCCAAGAGCTTTACAATGTGAAATGGCACAGCTATATGATATCCTGTAGAGATGAAGGGTTCCATTGCTCAGTGTGTCTGTAATGAGACCCCATGACACTGTAGTAGGCTACAGTGTGCCCTCTTGGATTGCGATAACACATATATGCCTGCCAGCGGTCTCCGCAACCCAACATAATTGACCCTTCGCAGGGAGTTTGATTGACAGGCGATCTGACCAATCATAATCCGCCATCTGCAGAATCCGCCATTTTTGTCCGACAAAGCAGTCAGGAGAGTTAGTAGATTAACGTTGGAGGATTTGAACTTGAAAAACGGCGTGTACTGACGTCTTTCCGCGGTTAAAACAACATTCCTTCTTATGTTTATTCATGTTTATTTGATGCTATAAATTAACTAGAAGGAAGAGATGATCGGTTCACGAGCAGCTTTAACTGATGCTCTAGCGATCTGTCAGACACATTAAAGCAACACTAAGGAACTTTTCCTCATCGGTCACCCTACAGGTTGAAAGCGGAATTGTCCATTACCGCTGTTGTAAATAATTTCGCCGCCCGCAGCTACTGTCACACGCACACGCTCACTGTTTATCTAGCACCAGCTTTGGAATGAACGATGTCCACAGACAAGGTACAGTATGTTGCATGCTTTCATGAAAGGATGATGTATTGTGACATCAGAAACGAAGAAAAACTAAATAATGACTACTGTAACGTTTGACGTAAAGCAAGTCAAATTTGTAGTTTTCTTATGTCTCATTCGAACTACAGAAACGCAATCCGGTTTGGCAAACTTGCATGTGTGGTTATAGCAGATATAGGGACGCAAAGCGAATCCAGACGTGCCTTTCACCCTGTTACGACTTGATGAACCACTGATACAATTTTGGAAACATTATTTTAAGGTAAACATTTTTCCTTAGTGTTGCTTTAAATAAAAAGCCACAAAACGGTATTTATTGTTTAAATTTCTTTAAAAAATGACCAAATTTGAAAGGTGAGACTTTGTTTCATATCAAAAGTAACCTGGTCTATCCTGTCTGTCAGGCCATTGTCAGAGCTGTCAGTGTCCTCTCTGCTCTGCGATGTATTTTTCACTGCATGAGAATATGGTGTGGCGTGAGAGCAGTGTGGCTTGTCAACATAGCAACAGTAACTAAAGGGGGCGGGTCTTTGCGGTCAATTGTCACATCAGACGAGCGTCCTATTGACCCAGCGGTGAAGGGTTGATTTTTGATGACGTGTGATGTTTTTGACATAGCTGTTATTGTGGAGGAATGGGCATGGTATTTATTTGTGTTAATCTATCTTTAGCTCCCCTTTTTAAATCAAGGTCAAGGATAACAACTGACTGGTTGGGTTGCCATATATATATATATATATATATATACATACACACACACACACACATATATACATATACATATATATATATATATATATATATATGATGACCATTCAAAAGTAGCCATATTTTATTTTATTTTATTTTATTTTATTTTATTTTATTTTATTTATTTTATTTTATTTTATTTTATTTTATTTTATTTTATTTTATTTTATTTTATTTTATTTTATTTTATTTTATTTTATTTTATTTTATTTTATTTTATTTTATTTTATTTTATTTTATTTTAGGGCTCTAGTATTTTTAATTATTTATGGGACTAACATTTTCTTATATCTCATCTACATTTTTTTTGTTTATTTTTTTATCTCTAATATTTC